>NC_133363.1:3620839-3920839 GCF_049309525.1 Garra rufa | reverse complement strand
CTAGGATCCTCTAATGAACTCTGTCACATCACTTTCTGCTACCTACTGCAAAATCAGGAATATATAGTCCCTGTTACTCAATGGCAAAGCCATGCATTTGGCATAGTAAAAGAAAATCCAAAGTAGCATTCAACATGAATACAGAAGCAATAGCACACTACAGGTTAATTGGTGTGTATATTGGTGTGTGCCTGTATAAACTGTGTATGTACATAAATATATAAATATATATGCATGCATGTATAGAAAGCATGGGAAACCACCTTTTAGTGGTGCTGTGACACAGATGTTGAAGGGGGCTGAAGAAGCCAGAAATAAAAAAAACTATAATACATTTAAAATACTAATAATTTTGATAAACATATTAGGCTATTGTGTATAAACAGACCAACAAACTATTTAAAAAAAACATTTTTTTTGTGCATTAATTCGTATGTATAATTAGCTAAATTAATACGGAGCCACACAAATGAGATTCTCAAAAAAATAAAATCTCAAAAAAATAAAAAAATTATATATATATATATATATATATATATATATATATATATATATATATATATATATTTTTTTTTTTTTTTTTTTTCAACCAATGTGCACCTCTCTAGGATCATCTTATGAACTCGGTCACATCACTTTCTGCTACCTACTGCAAAATCAGGAATATAGAGTCCCTGTTACTCAAAGGCAAAGTCATTAGTTTGGCATAGTAAAAGAACATCTTTATTGCAATCTATCCAAAGTAGCATTCAACATGAATACAGAAGCAATAACACACTACAGGTTAATTGGTGTGTGCGTGTATAAATTGTGTATGTACATATAAATATATAAATATATATGCATGTATGTATAGAAAGCATGGGAAACCACCTTTCAGTGGTGCTGTGACGCAGGTGTTGAAGGGGGGGCAGGAGAAGCCAGAAATAAAAAAAAACTATAATACATTTAAAATACTAATCATTTTGATTAACATATAGGATATTGTGTACAAACAGACCAACAAACTATTTAAAAAAATCATTTATTTTTTGTACATTAATTCGTATGCGTAATTAGCAATATTAATGCGGAGCCACACAAATGAGATTCTCAAAAAAATAAAATCTCAAAAAAATAAAAAAATAATATATATATATATATATATATATATATATATATATATATTTTTTTTTTTTTTTTTTTTTTTTTTTTTTTTTCAACCAATGTGCACCTCTCTAGGATCATCTTATGAACTCGGTCACATCACTTTCTGCTACCTACTGCAAAATCAGGAATATAGAGTCCCTGTTATTCAAAGGCAAAGTCATTAGTTTGGCATAGTAAAAGAAAATCTTTATTGCAATCTATCCAAAGTAGCATTCAACATGAATACAGAAGCAATAACACACTACAGGTTAATTGGTGTGTGCGTGTATAAATTGTGTATGTACATATAAATATATAAATATATATGCATGTATGTATAGAAAGCATGGGAAACCACCTTTCAGTGGTGCTGTGACGCAGGTGTTGAAGGGGGGCAGGAGAAGCCAGAAATAAAAAAACTATAATACATTTAAAATACTAATTATTTTGATTAACATATAGGATATTGTGTATAAACAGACCAACAAACTATTTTTAAAAAATCATTTATTTTTTGTACATTAATTCGTATGCGTAATTAGCAATATTAATGCGGATCCACACCAATGAGATTCTCAAAAAAAAAAAAAAAGATCTTATAAATGCATGTCACGAACAAAAGGATGACCAAGGGATGATCATCTAGCACTAGTAATGTATTGCCTGTGATTGTCCTAACCTGTCAGTTGCAGGACCTGGGCGAGCCACACCACCGCGAGAAGCCCGACTCCACAGCAGCAGAAGCGCCGGAACGGCCGCCGCCTGGCGCTCCGTATCACCGACTTCATCCCGCTCCGTCTGTTCCGCACCACTGACTCAGAACATGATCGCCGCAGATTCCTCCTGTTATAAGGCGGGGCTGATAACTACCTTCTTACTAAACTAAACTTTTGGGTTGCCTTGTTTTTCTTCATCACAGTCAACCCTGCGCTGTTGAGAACCTCTGAGACGCATCGTTCAGCTGACCGCGCTCGCAGACCTGTCGTGTAGGTGCTCAGGTATCAGATGATGCAAAGCGCGCAAATGCGCTCACATGCCATTGGATTTGGATAGGTCGTTGTAAATGGTACCCTCTTTCGCTCACTCCCTCTTTTTCTGTCTCTGTCTCTCTCACACACAAATAACACCGCTGCCACTTGAGGGCGGCTCTTGCCAGTAGTCGTGCTGTAATCGTGGACGACCAATAAGAAAACACTAGGAGGCGAAATACTCAACCAAGTATAGTATGTCCCTATTGTTCAAAGTAGAGTTATCTGTTAATGTTGTGACTGAGTGCACTCAAATTGAATGTGCACTTGTAATGTTGCCAAGTTCAAATCTTGAAAGTATAATTATTTTCAGTGTTGGGGAAAGTTACTTTTAAAAGTAATGCATTGCAATATTGAGTTACTCCCTAAAAAAGTAACTAATTACGTTATGCGTTATGTTACTTTTAAAATCTGGTCAGGGCTTGTTTGTTTGTTTTTAATATAAAAAAAATATTTTTGGCAAATGTAAAAGCCTTTACACATCAAAAGCCCCAGGCTTAGAGAAAAGTAAATTTACGTCTGTACAGTAGACCGCAGAAGAAAAAATGTCAACTCTTCAGCAATAAAAAAAGGAAAACAAATGTTAGATTACCTGTAGTAATTTTTGCTCATTAGTATGGATCAATTGGATCATCGAAGGTCAGCAGCAAAGACATCGGTTAATAAAATGGGATTAAATACATGAACTCCAGCATTGAGAACATTGTTTGTGTACACAGAGTTTACTAAAAAGGAAGGTTTTGAACAACTCACTTTCACTGTTTGAGTTTCCGCTCGCAGCCGTCTTGCCAGTCAAGAGGTGTCGATCTCCGAATGCGAGGAGAGTAAAGATGGATAGCTCCTAAAGCATATTTCCATATAAATGCATGGCTAATTCGTTGATTTGTCGCAAGTGAAAAACAATAATAACCTTCTAGTTGTGAAAAGAGCCTCATATAAGCCTAATATTTCGTCCTATGGAGTCCATTCATTCGCATTCGGAGATCGACACTTCTTGACTGGCAAGACGGCCGCGAGCGGAAACTCAAACAGTGTAAGTGAGTTGTTCAAAACCTTTCTTTTTAGTAAACTCTTGGTACACAAACAATGTTCTCAATGCTGGAGTTCATGTGTAGAGACCCAGGCGATACTTCAAGCAAAGTTTCATGGTGTGTTGAGCCTTCTTAGTGTTGTAAAAATATCAATTTTGATGCGCTCAAAGTTATGCCCCTAGTACTCCCATTCACCGGCCATTGCCCGCAAACGAAATCACGGTCAATCTCAAAAACGGCTCGTTTGTCGTTGTTATGCTTTTAGATATAAGTTTGTCTCGTTTACAGTAAAAAAAAAAAAACAGCCCAGGTTGCATTTTGGCAATAGTTATCCTTTAAGTGACTTAAAGGAACACTCCACTTTTTTTGGAAATAGGCTCATTCTCCAACTCCCCCCGAGTTAATAAGTTGAGTTTTACCGTTTTGAAATCCATTCAGCCGTTCTCCTGTTCTGGCGATATCACTTTTAGCATAGCTTAGCATAGATCATTGAATCCTATTAGACCAATAGCATCACGTTCAAAAATGACCAACGAGTTTCGATTTTTGTCCTATTTAAAACTTGACTCTTCTGTAGTTATATCGCGTACTAAGACCGGTGGAAATGCAAAGCTTAAATTTTCTAGGCTGATAAGATTAGGAACTACACTTCCATTCCGGCGTAATAGTCAAGGAAGTTTGCTGCCGTAATATGGCCGAAGCAGGAGCAGTAATACCACGCAGCACATGTACAAATGCTAAACTACCTGGGAACTAATTTCTGATAATACTCCGCCTGCTTCGGCCATATTACAGCAGCTAACTTCCTTGACTATTACGCCGGAATGGAAGTGTAGTTCCTAATCTTATCAGCCTAGAAAATTTAAGCTTTGCATTTGCACCGGTCTTAGTACACGATATAACTACAGAAGAGTCAAGTTTTAAATAGGACAAAAATCGAAACTCGTTGGTCATTTTTGAACGTGATGCTATTGGTCTAATAGGATTCAATGATCTATGCTAAGCTATGCTAAAAGGGATATCGCCAGAACAGGAGAACGGCTGAATGGATTTCAAAACGGTAAAAATCAACTTATTAACTCGGGGGCAGTTGGAGAATGAGCCTATTTCCAAAAAAAGTGGAGTGTTCCTTTAAGAGTAGTTCACTTTCAGAACAAAAATTTATAGAAAATTTACTCACCCCTTTTTCATCCAAGATGTTCATGTCTTTCTTTCTTCAAACATTTCAGGATTTCTCTTCATATAGTGGACTTCTATGGTGCCCCCGAGTTTGAACTTTCAAAATGCAGTTTAATTGCAGCTTCAAAGGGCTTTAAACAATCCCAGCCGAGGAAGAAGCGTCTTATCTAGCAAAATTAAATATCAAAATTATTATACAATTTGTATACTTTTTGACCTCAAATGCTCATCTTGTAGGTGCTTGTCGGTGCATTTCAAAGAGAAAATAAGCTTTCATAAAATTACATGTACTTAAGTTCTACTTATTAAACATTCCCTTACTAATTGCTCTTAACTAATTACATTTAGTATAACTTTGAACTAAAATACTTTTATTTAATTGCTGTGGTCTAAAAATGTAACTATGTAATTGTCTGAAAACATTACATTACGTTCAGACTTAAAATAAACCATATTAACCTTTAAAGTATATTATGAAAGAAGTAGGTGCAGTTCAAATTTAGACTAGTACTGTACAGCTATATCTGTGTAAGGCAAGTGCTTTCACATTTCACTACACTGGAGGACAAGTGGCCAAGTAATTATTAAGCAAACTGAAGCAAACCGTCAACGTTTGGACCTACACTAGCCTATGCCATTGAACATAATTTATATAGAAAGCCAAACAGCAACAAAAAAAGGCACACTTTATACCGATGTTCACCACCAGGTGGCAGTGTTTACTGTGTGTATTTCCTCTTGGCATTCTTCAACTCCTCACAGAATATATGTGATAAGACACTTGAGATTTGCAATATAATATCATAATATATCATGAAGCCAAGCTAAGGCATGCTGTTTTATCCCCATGCCAAATACTCACTTACTGTATGTGATTAATTTTCCATTGTGCAGTGAAAAAGACCAGACAACAAAATCAACACTGTCCCTCTTAAAATGGTTGAGTCATGTTTCGGTGTTTTTCTTGGGGGCCTTTAGTTTAGAACACTTCTACACAGTTTAGTTTTTAAACTTTAGTTCCCACAGTTACAGAGAAACCACACACACAACCCTAGCATTTCCAAAGCACTGCTGCCTCAAACCTGATAAGCCACAACTTCAGCATGACGACATCTGAGACATGTTTCTCTAACACGTTCTGGAAGATCTCACACAGTGCAAGCCAAATAAAGACAAAACCAAGAGTATTGTTGTCATCAACAGCCCACACTTGACAAAAATAAAGTAGAGAGAATGCCTTTGAATGCAGAGTTTAGAAAAGGTCTCTACAGCTGGCAAGTTCGCAACCAGGTCCTACTGTATGTGAACTACTAAGGGAGTTGCAAAATGAATTCCAACAATTTTAGCTTGTAGCCAAATGTCCCATCTTGGATGAAGGAAACCTTGTGAAGACAGAGCTTCTTGTGATCCCTGGCAACAAGCAAAAAACTGGCCATAGCATTTAATGACCAGGTGAGCTTTACCAATTTACATTTAGACATATAGCAGATGCTTTTATCCAAAGTGACTTTCAAAGGAGGACAATGGAAGCAATCAAAAACAACAAAAGAGCAATAACATGAGACTATGACAAGTCTCATTTAGCCTAACGCAGAACACGTTTTTTTTTTTATTATATTATAAATAAAAAGAAAATAAGATAAATAAAAAGAATAAAAAAGAAAAAGCAAGCTTGTGTTAGAGGCTTAAAAATGCATAGAATACAATAAGAACAGAGGAGCTAGTGTTAGAGGGTCAATTTGTACAGTTTTTCTTGATTGCGTTGATCTGGTTAAAGAAACTAGTATCCACTCAGTTTTCATCATCACTCTCTCAGCAGAGCAGAATACACGTCTTGCAAATGTGGTTAACTCTTTCTCATTGGATTGACACATTTTCCCCATCCTTTTGCAAAACAGTTAACACAGATGTCATTCAAGCAGCCCAAACTCCATTGTTTTAGCTATGGTAACCAACCAGAAACCATCTATTCCTAACTATTAGAAACTGCCTAGATCACTATGAAAAATGAATGTCATGGAATCAAGAAAAACTTCATCAAATCATTTCTTATTCAGGATCCAATTCTTTGCCAAAAGGCAAATTTGACACAGCCTATTTAGAAAGACAACAATTGACACTGGCACTAGGCTACAATGACAAGCAATGGTGAACTGATTCACACTTCTGTATTTTGCATTTTGTTGTCCATTGTGTAATGATTAACTGAAAGAGCTCATATACTTGTTTGCAAGTTGTGTTGTTTGAAGGTAAAATTTGCTTGTGTTGTATATTTTAAATGCTTTGGCGCAGTTAGAGCCTTTTGCAAACAAAATGTGTCATTTTGACCATGAGTGCCACTGTTTAGGCCTGTGTGTTAACTTTTTTGAAAATGTGGAGTTTGAGTTGACGGCAGCATCAAAGCAATCAAGAAAAACTGTAACCGATTCTTGAAGATGGCTAAGGACTCAGCTGTTCAGATTGAGTTGGACAGGTCATTCCACCAAGAGGGTACATTTAATGTGAAGTCTGTAAAAGGGATTTTGTGCCTCTTTGGGATGGCACAATAATGCACTGCTCATTTGCAGAACGAAAGCTTCTGGAGGCACAGTCTGAAGTAATGAATTTAGGTAAAGGGATGCAGAGCCAGTGGTGGTTTTGTAGGCAAACATTAATGCCTTGAATTGTATGTGAGCAGCTATTGGTAGCCAGTGCAAATTGATGAAGAGAGGTGTGACGTGCATTCTTTTCGGCTCATTATAAATTAATCTTGCAGCCGCATTCTGGATTAATTGTAAAGGTTTGATAGAACTGGTTGGAAGACCTACTGAATGAGCATTGCAATAGACCAGCCTGGAAAGAACAAGAGCTTGAACAAGTAGTTGTGAAGTATGTTCCGAAAGAAAGAGCCTGATCTGCAGGACTGGGCAGTTTTGGCAATGTGGCCTGAGAAAGTCGGCTGATCTTTAATTACAACTCCAAGGTTCCTGGCTGTTTTTGAAGAGGTTGTGGTTGATGTGCCCTAACTGGCTGGTGAAATTGTAATGAAGCAATGGGTTTGATGGAACCACAAGGAGTTCTGTCTTGGCAAGGTTGAGTTGAAGATGATGGTCCTTCATTCAGCAAGAAATGTCAGACAATGTGAGATGCAAGCAGCTATCATCGGATCATCAGGATGGAATGAGAGGTAGAGTTGAGTGTCATCAGCATAGCAGTGATATAAAAAAACATGTTTCTGAATGACAGAACCTACTGATTCTATACTGACAGAGAAAAGAAGTAGTCATTACATTGCAACTATAAGGTTAAGAGTTTATTAAAAAAATAATAATAATTCATCTCATTCTGGATTAATTGTAAAGAACTGGGTGGAAGACCTGCCAAAAGAGCATTGCAATAGTCCAGCCTGGACAGAACAAGAGCTTGAACAATGACAGGTAGATATGTTTTATAAAACAATGACAACAAATATGTTTCAGTGAACAATGACAACGAATATGTTTCGGGGAAATGTAGTGGAGTAAAAGTAAAAGTATAGGCTGAAAAATAAAAACTCAAGTAAAGTACATATACTCTCAAAAATACTTAAGTACTGTAACAAAGTCTAAATATTGAGAAAATCGCCTTTTAAGTTGTCCAAATAAAGTTCTTAACAATGCACATTACTAATCAAAATTACATTTTAATAAATGTTTATGTTGGGAAATTGACGAAATATCTTCATGGAACATAATCTTTACTTAATATCCCAATGATTTTCGGCATAAAAGAAAAATCAATAATTTTGACATATACAGTGTATTTTTGGCTATTGCTAGAAATATACCCATGCTACTTAAGACTGGTTTTGTGGTCCAGGGTCACATATTTCTATGTATGGAAGAAAGTGCAATGCAAAACATGGCGGAATGAGTCCTGCCTTCAAAATAAAAAAGCCATTCACCAATTGGTAAAGTCATCGTAGCGTCCATTAGAAGCTAAAAAGTCTTGAGATGCACGCTTAGATCCAAGCATTAGATGGTCCAACCTAACCAAATGCTATTTGAGAATAAGTAACAACATTTCTGACAGGACCGCTTCGTTAAAAATGACTAACAATTAGCATTCAGTTTGGATTGGCGATATGGTTCTGTTCTGGGCAGAAACTCTGTGGTGGAATGAGCTACCAATCTCTACTTCTATACTTAAAACTTATGATGCTTATGTCCCTCAAAAACAGGAAATTCAGGAGAGACAGGAAGCTCAGAACATCTGGGGATGAACTCCATGACAGGAAGCACAGGAAACTCATGGATGTCAGTGGAAGGGCTTCGCTGCTGGGTTGAGACTAGGCTCTGCTCTGGTGGGAGTTTGCTGGTGTTAGTGAAGACAGCGCTGGGACTAAAGCAAGGATGCCTATTCCTCTTTCCTCCTTCTTCCTTTAGTGCTCCGTTGGCGGTGGGTGCTGCCTCCAGCTTGAGGTGACATCTCCGTGAAGTCAGAGTGGATCTGACTCAGTACATCCTCAGTGAATGACTCAGAAGCAAGGGCGAAATCAATGAAACTTTAAGTATGTGTCAAGGCATGCTTGTTAAGTTCATGCTTAAAAATATCCTTGAGAGCAGTTTCATTGAAGTCAACCATATTCGACATGGAGATATAAATGCACTCACTTGGTTATAAAAGCACTGCCTCTTGAAATTATAAGAGCTATATTTAGGAAGTCACACTGCTTGAGTTATATGTCCGTAACATTAAAACATAAGGTGGTTAGATTTCTGAAATGGACTTTTCCTATTTAGTGGTCAAGGGACCATTTGAAACCTCTCTTGTTGTTTTATCTATGCTACAAGTCAAAAGTTTTTTTTTTTTTTTTTAATTTAAAAAATTTAAGTCTGTTCTGCTCACCAAGCTTGCATTTATTTGATCCAAAGTACATTTTGAAATATTTTTAGAATTTAAAATAACTGTTTTCTTAAGTACAATTTTACCATCATTTTTCCAGTCTTCAGTGTCACATGATCCTTCAGAAATCATTCTAATTTACTGATTTGCTGATCAAAAAACATTTGTTGAAAAGAGCTAAAGTGATTTTTTTTTTTTCAGATTTCTTTGATCAATAGAAAGTTTGGAAGAATAGCATTTATCTAAAATACAAATCTTTCGCAGGATTATAAATGTCTTTACCATCACTTTTGATCAATTTAAATTTTAAATCATCCTTGCTAAATTAAAGTATTAATTTCTATAATTTCTTTCAGAAAAAAATATATACAGATTTCAAACTTTTGAATGGTATAGTGTATAATGTTAGAAAAGTTTTTTTTTCAGATAAATGCTGATCTTTTGATCTTTCTATACATCAAAGAATCCTGAAAAAAATTACTCAGTTGTTTGAAATATTGATAATAAAAATAATAAATGTTTCTTGAACAGCAATAAATTATTATAAGAATTAATGAGTATTATGATGCCTGTGTTAAAGTCCTAAGCGTTTTAATACAAGTCACCAAAAATCACACTACGAACAAAATATCAAAATAAATCTAACCATTGCAAACAGCAAACAGATCAAAGCAGCATTATAACAAAATGATGTCTTTACAAACGCATTACAATAATAAAATGTATTTAACATATATTATCTTTGAATAGAACTACACTGTTTCAAGTGATTACAATTTTTTAACTTTTTTTCAAATGTTATGTGCTATTCAGAGGACCAAACATCCATGTATACCGTTTCAAGAATGACAAACACGAGTTAAAAAAAAAAAATATGTGAGTAAATCAACTAAATATGCACAAGTCATTGCTATGATTGACAGTAATAATGGGACAAAACATCTGACAAGCGGATGTCAAAATAGAGCTGTGCATTAAATGATTCAGACTAAATTCAGAGTAAAAAAACTACAGCAATAACAACTTTGTGTTGGTTAAATATAGGCTATTTAATAGCTTTTACAGTTCAAAAAATATTTCAAATTCATATTGAGTGCAATATTTAATTCTTATACCATTAATATATAACTTATTTAATTTGTAGTGAACTATATATACGTATTTAAATAATTCACCCTTATAGGCTTTTTGTATCTGACCTTATTTATTTATTTATTTTAATGACTTTCTGCACTTGCTATACTATACACTTCAGTGCGGTAAAAGTACTACAATTTATTATACTAGTAATTTTATAATAAATCGAAAAGCAAGACGCCTTGAAAAATCTAGGGAGTTGAATTGGCAGCTGCAGCAAATGATTGATCCTCTGCTGCCATCTTCTGGTTTTATGGGTCATTGCATGCCATATTTTCTCTTAAAGGTGCCATAGAATGCATTTATACAGTATTTTAAATTGTTCTCTGATATCTACAGTACATAGAAGGTATACGACATAGGAAAGGGCAAAAAAATCTCCAGAAACGGTTTTACAAGTCCATTTACAACCCTAGAATTTATCCCTAGAATGAAATGCTCTTTTATTGCCTTATTTGGAAGGTCCGTGAATAATTAATGAGGGGCTCTGCTCTGATTGGCTGTTTCACAGAGCTGCTCATCTCAATAGCTGGCACATGGAGGAAATATATATTTAATTACAGAGCTCTAGCTGCTTTTAATATGCAGTTTGTTGAATCTGTCGTTTTGAATCGGCAACATGTTCTTCTTACTATTGTGATGCATGTGCTCTGTGTAACTTTATACTGCAGCGGGAGTGCTTACTTACCACCTAAGTTCAGGTGCTTCTGAGTGATGCTCAGGATCTGTAAATCATTCACCATCATCAGCGCAGTCATCTCTCTGTTTATGTGGTAAGTGAAATCTTATGTACTGCAATGTAACAGGCTAACGCTAGCAGTAAGCTAACAGTGTCCCTTCAGTGGCTCGCCTTATTTTACTGATGTACTGACGTTAATGATGATTGGGCGATTCAAATGTTAGGGGCGTAATTATTAACGATCGCGACTATTGCGTAATAGTCTGTGTTATGTTGGAATTGACCTATTTTTCAGTGGACTTTTGCAAACACTAGATTTATATAAGGAGGAGGAAATGCTGCACTGCAAAAAATGCTTTTCTTACTTTTTGACTTGTTTCCAGCCAAAATATCTAAAAATTCTTGAATCAGGAAGGATTTTCTAGACAAGTTAAAAAAAATTATTGTTTTTAGTAAAAACAAGTCAAAATTAAGTGAGTTTTTGCTTAAAACAAGCAAAATAATCTGCCAATGGGGTAAGAAAAATAATCTAGCTGTCTGCATGAAATAAGATTTTTTTTCTTACCCCATTGGCAGATTATTTTGCTTGTTTTAAGCAAAAACTCACTTAATTTTGACTTGTTTTTACTAAAAACAAGAAAATTATTTTTACTTGTCTAGAAAATCCTTCCTTATTCAAGAATTTGTAGATATTTTGGCTGGAAACAAGACAAAAAATCTAAGTAAGAAAAGCATGCAGTGTGGTGTTTGAGACTCATGGTATGTCATGTCCATGTACTGAACTGTTATTATTCAACTATGCCAAGGTAAATACAGTTTTCCATTCTATGGCACCTTTAAAAAGACGTTGCTTTCCATGAAAAGATATTTTTTTTCATGTCGTCTTTATGAATCAAACGTGAATCCTTTACGTGAGTTTTATTGCACAGCTGTAGAGTTGAAAAATACTAAAGGCTTTAAAATATTACAAGATTTTAAAAATGTGTTCATGACTTTGAAGGCGAGTTACTGATAATCAAGAATTCGATTAAGATGTCCTTGAAGAGCAGTATAGCAAGCTAGCTAATGTTAGCCTAAACAGCTTATGATAGTGTTTAGCTGTCAGCATTTAAATGTTCAACTATGCAGGTACTCTCCTGGGATTGCCAGGCTCCGCATTTCAATGATATGTTGTTAAATAATATGAAACTGAACGTTCATGCCGCTATCATTGTTTACCATGTTGCAAGCAATTATAATTTTTCTCAATTTCTGGTAAGAACGAGGCAGTAGAGGAGTCTCAACAGTGTCCACCTAAATATTGCACATATAAAATGAGCTTCAGTGGAAGTTTAAGAGCTGGTTTATCATTAGGCGGATTATATTCTAAAGATTCAGAGCGTTCAAAGTCGTGTGCAAACAACCCTTCACCCTGTTCAGACCTTGATATATAGTACATACAAACAGTATTACTGTAATGTAACATGAATCGTTAGTGTGTGACTACCTTGAAACTGATAAATTGATAATAATAGTGCTCTTCTCTCGTCCATATCAAGTTCTTCATTGCTAAAGAGGTGGCGCGCAACTAGGTATAGCTCTCAGCGTCCTCTTTTGGTGAAAATAATGTGTAAAGTGTATTTGATTTAACAGCAATATCTTTGACTATTAACTTAACCCTTCTGACTATACACTTCAAAAAATGATTGTTTCCAGCCAAAATATCTAAAAATTCTGAAATCAGGAAGAATTTTCTAGACGAGTAAAAAATTATTGCCTTGTTTTCAGAAAAACAAGTCAAAATAAAGTGCATTTTTGCTTGAAACAAGCTGCCAATGGGGTAAGCAATATAATCTTGTTTTCTGTTTGAAATAAGATTTTTTTTCTTACCCCATTGGCAGATTATTTTGCTTGCTCTAAGCAAAAACTCACTTAATTTTGACTTGGTTTTTTTTTTTTTTTTTTAAATTGAGACAATTTTTTATCTGTATAGAAAATCCTTCTTGATTATGAATTTTTAGATATTTTGGCTCGAAACAAGACGAAAAATCTAAGTAAGAAAATCATTTATTGCAGTGTATACACAATTAAGATAATATTACCGGAAGCTAAGTAGATCACAAAAAAAGGTTGACTCTGATAATAAAGTGGCATGCTCTGTCCTTGAGTTTGTAAAAACTATAGTAAATGTTTCATGAGTTCAATCAGAATACTGACAGCAGCTCATACAGAAACAAGTTCAGTTTTTATTGCCAGGATCCCTCAGGTTCACAAATACAATACTTCATCAATCCCTATTAGTTAAAAGAAACAAGTATAGCTCCAGAGTGAGTGATCACCATACCATTTCTTTGTATGTTTTTACTGTACGGCGTGTTCCCGTCGGCCCAGTCGTAATTCTTTCCGGATATCATAGACCAGTGTGCATAGTGTGTGGGTTTGTGGTTTGCCATACACTTCCATTTTTTTTCTTGTATGTGACGATACTTGTTTATAAAAGTGCCTGCTAACTAGTGATTCTGTTTTGGGAGCTTGTTTATGGGATTGGTAGATATAATGCTATTTATTGGCAGATTTGGCAATTTAGAACAGTCATTGACATAATAACTACTAATAGGGACTAGGCTTAATCTGAAAATCTGTCCTCGGGCATGACATGGCTAGCAACGTGACGTAAAAAAGACAAACAACAAAGTGAAAAATGCACATTCTTATGAGTAATTTGAATAGTTTGTAAGAGGCTTTTAAACGCAAAGTCTGCAAATACTGTACCACAACGATGCAGAATTTGGCACTACAGCAATCGCATTTTTTCCAAGTTTATCTGCATGGTTTGCATGGAGTGACTTTCCTGTGGCTTTGTTCCAGTGAAAGCAGGCTGTACTTTAAAAGATCTTACAGATGTTTCAGTGCATAACATAAACATCACATTTGAAACCAAAGGACCAACATTTTGTAAACAACAGTAAATCAAACGGTAAAGCATTACTATATGACGAAAAGCATTTATGGCTTCATAAAACACCATACAATAAAAAAAGACAAGGATTAGTTTGACAAACAAACCTGTCCCTTTAAAACACATTTTAACCACAAATGAGTTTGAGAGTCATTTAATCTAAATGCGTTTGTTTTTTTTTGTTTATATTGTTTTCTGCTGATGAAGCGTCCTGATTCAATCCATAACAATGAAAGGTATTTTAACTGGAAACCACTTGGGAGTTCAAGATCAAACAAAAAGGTAAATTTACAACACAGCCTTGACGATAAAAAAATAAAACTGTTAAGAAGATGAAAAGATAGAATTTCACACAATTTTTCCAAGCAGCCACGGTGGTTCCTTTCCAGTGCACAGAAAATGTCTTAACGATTAAAAACTAAATATGACCTGCTATCATGTCATGCCTTAATATTCTCACATTTTCAAATAAAAATAAAGCAAAACATTCATTGGCTCACAAGTTTGCATCCCTTCCAGTTCAAATATACATATCTAGCAATAACATCCACATTTTCAAGATTAATAAGTTATTACATTTTTATAAATACATACACAGATACAGAAGGTGGCTTAGAAATTGCTTGCCGCGCTCGCGTGCTTTCACAGCCTCCTACGATCTAAAAGACTATGTCGCACACAGATGAACAGGAAATAGTTCTTTTACATTGCTCTTTTGCTAAGTAAAATCTCACAAAATGCATTCATCGCATCAAGCGTACTTCCTGCCTGTCTGCATTCATCAACCTCAACACATTCTCCACTAATGGCAACAACTAATCAGAAAACTCCAGTTCCGCTTGGATACAGATTTACACACATCAGAGGGAAGTAACACTTATTTTGGCTCTACACTTCTTCACAGAGAGGAATAAAGATACAGATTTATAATTTCATCGTAATACATCAGAATCTGCTGGTACCAGGTTATCACAGTGACTCTAAAATAATAATAAAAAATAAAAAAAACATTTGAAGGGGAGAAGACATGGATGGCGTACAGTAATGCCGAAGGAAGCTTATTTAACATTTCGGATCCCTTTTGCATGTGCATGTTTCGTTTCAAGTCCGGCATGTTTGGTGGGTTTGTGTGCAGACAGGAGTCCAGTCATTCTGCTCTTCTTCTCGTCACATTATCGGTGCACCGTTAGGTGAGGTAAAGAGTGATACTCGGGTGCGATACGGAAAACCAAAGACACAAAACAGCAGTCTTATAAATATGTGCTGTCTCACAATTCAGCATAAAGCACTCTAGGCAATTTGTGTGAGAACAAAGTAGAACTGGCCTGGCTTGTTGTCTTTTAATTCTTTGTGAGAACGCTTGAATCAAATTGGTTCTATTTTAAGTCATGCTTCTCTTAATAACTTCTTCTCAAATCGAGAGCCCTAATTCTTCTTCAAGCAGGCGTTTGCAAGGCTCGTTCAGATTCAGTGGGATCAGGCATAAGGCTTCACATCACTCTTCTTTATATATATATAAAAAAAAAAAAAAACAGAAGAAATTTTCAAAGATCACGTCAGTCCCATTACTAACATCCGAATGGACAGTTGTACAACTGTGACAAGGCATGAAATGAGCATTTGTGTCATAAAATATACAAAGTAAGTCCAGTGAATTATTCCAGTGCTGATGCTTGAATTGTAAATTCAAGTGGCTGTTTTAAGCAAGAATGATTTTCACCTAAATCAGTCTTTTGTCTTGCATTTTGTACCCTTGTGAAAAAGACGTACACTTTTAAATAGTATATACACTGCGGCTCAAAAGATTTTTTAAAGAATTCTAATATGTTCATCAAGGCTGCACACTGCAAAAAATGCTTTTCTTACTTTTATTTTTTGTTGTTTCCAGCCAAAATATCTAAAAATTCTTAAGAAGGATTTTCTAGACGAGTAAAATTTATCTTCTTGTTTTCAGAAAAAACAAGTCAAAATTAAGTGAGTTTTGCTCAGAACAAGCAAAATAATCGGCCAATGCGGTAAGAAAAAAAAAAGTAGTATTTCAAACAGAAAACAAGATTATTTTTCTTACCCCATTGGCAGATTATTTAGCTTGTTTCAAGATAAAATGCACTTCATTTTGACTTGTTTTTT
Organism: Garra rufa; assembly: GCF_049309525.1. NCBI lineage: Eukaryota > Metazoa > Chordata > Actinopteri > Cypriniformes > Cyprinidae > Garra > Garra rufa. Next base: position 3,904,726 of record NC_133363.1, on the reverse strand, counting down.
CTGAAAATAAGACAATAATTTTTACTCGTCTAGAAAATCCTTCCTGATTTAAGAATTTTTAGATATTTTGACTGGAAACAAGACAAAAAAATGTAAGTAAGAAAAGCATTTTATTTGCAGTGCATTTACTAAAAATACAGAACAAATATAATATTGTGAGAAATTGTTACAGTTTAAAATATTGGTGTTCTATATTAATATACATTAAAATATAATTTATTTTATGTGACATTTAATCAGCCATTAACAATAACCATCTAACAATAAAATCTTTGCTATCACTTTTTTATCAATTTAACACATCCTTGGTGAATAAGAGTATTAATTTCTTTCAAAAAAGAATACAAATGTACTGAACCCAACTTTTAGATGGTAGTTTATATTGTCACAGAATATTTCTATTTTAAATAAATGCTTTATTTGTTAAAAAGAAACAGGTTTCAACTGTTTTCAACATTGAAAGAAATCAGCATATCAGAATGATTTCCGAAGGATCATGTGACACTGAAGACTGGAGTAATGATGCTGAAAATTCAGGAATTAATTGCATTTTTAAAATATATTCACATAGAAAACAGTTATTTTAAATTGAAATAAAATTTTACAATATTAGTATTTTGATCAAATAAATGCAGCCTTGATGAGCATAAGAAACGTCTTTAAAAACCATCTTACTGATCCCAAACTTTTAAGCGGCAGTGTATATATGAAAGAATAAATAAAATTTATATTAAATGCAATTTATAATCAATGCAGTTAAATGCAAAAAGCACTTTACAGTGCTTTTCTGACACATTTAAGGAGGATTTAAGCACTTGTTTTAGATGTAATTTCATAATTACTTTATAGTTGAATATAGTTAAAGTACTGCTGAACGTACTGACAAACGAAAAATCAAATGTAATTTCTATAAAAACTAATATGTCATGTGGTTAAATATATTAGCACTTTTAAAATGTATTAACTTTAAATCTACTTTTTTAAAAGCATGACAAAAGATAAAAAAGTAAACTTTGACATAATTATAATTAAAAGTGTACTTAAGTGTGTTAAACAGTCATGAAAGTCTCTTTAAGCACACTTACAGTAAGTGGCCTTTTATTTCATTAATATTATATTATCTGCAAGTACCATTTTTTAAAAATACACTTTTAAGACTTGAAGTACACTACAAGTGCACATCCAATACAATTAAGCACACTTCTTTTTCACAAGGGTAGACTTTACTAAGATTTTCATCGTCAGTTTGCATCACTTTCAGTGTTATTTTATTGGCATATCCTCTAAATAAGCAAGAAACCTTTAACCCACTGCCAACAGAGAAAAGGTTCAAACGGGTCCTACTTATTTCTGATACTGTGACGGTTAATAGAGGATTACAATCACACTGACATTTTAATTATAATTTTCCTCTAGTATAAACACGTTCTAAAGCCACCTGTTCCAAAACAAATAAAGTGAATGTATTGCTCGGTATGTGGACACGATTGTTTGTTTGTGACTGTCTGGTTTACTATGAAGGAATCTGTTAAAAAATACTTAAAAGGTAATATGATTTTAAACATTTATGGTCACTAAATGTTTTCCAAAGATGAGTCTGAGGGTTGCAAATTATGACTTTTAGACAGTCTGATGTTTTGAACAAGTTAGCCAAAGATTAAAAGATCTTGCACCGGAGGCTATCATTGTTATCAAGCTGTCACAGTGATGGGACTATGTCAGTCTAGCCCTGAAAACCTTTTAGGGTGCAACTCATTAGGGAGATGTTAATTATAGTAAGTGTAATTTGACTTAAGCCGACCAGTTTGTTTTCATGCACTGTTCTAGTAAGGCTTGTCGATCTTGTCACTTTTTAGGGATTTGCTAACATTTTCATTGGCCTTTTCATGCGTCTGCTGATCTTTCTTGCTGCCATGGTTTGGCCTTCGATGCTAGCAGGGTTTGTTGACGTTGCAGAGCAGTTCGGTGACCTTAATGAGCCGTGCCACGGTACTCTGGGACTCCTCCTGCAACCTCTGGTTGTTCTGCCTGAGACTTTGCACCTCTGCTTGCAGCATTGCCTTGTCCTCCTTCTCCTGTGGGAAGCATGCAAACATAATGACTTTCAGGTTTGAGCCTTCTCACTCTGTATTGGTTGGACACATCCACGCCACATGAGGGTTTCCTATGTCTGAATATATGTCGGTGGAATGACACACAAATGAAGACAATGGCTGAAGCTGGGGAAAGGATGGCTTGCTTGACTTGCACATACAAGAAGATACGCCACACTATTACATGCAATGCAAACACTCATGCTTAGATCACTAGCTATACAAAAAAACATATAACTGCATTTTTTTTGTTTATATATATATATATATATATATATATAGTTTAGCATGTATAGAGTGCTGAGAAGTCTGGATTATTAAATATTTGTAAAAGAAGACTCTTCTGCTCACCAAACCTGCATTTTGATTTAAAAAAATACAGTAAAAACAGTATTATTATGAAAAAATATTTTAATTTAAAATAGCTGTTTACTATGTGAATATATGTTAAAACGTAATTTATTCCTGTGATCAAAGCTGATTTTTTAGCACCATTACTCTAGTCTTCAGTGTCACATTATCCTTCAGAAATCATTTTAATATGCCGACTTAAGCTCATTAAACATTTCTGATTATTATTAATGTTGAAATCAGTTGTGATGCTTCACATTTTTTTTTGTCAAAATAAAAAAATCTGTTTTTAATATTATAAAATGTCTTTATAATCACTTATAATAAATTTAAAGCATACTTGCTAAATCAAAGTATTAGTTTCTATCTAAACTCTTAAAAATAAAGCTGCTTTAAAAGGTTCTTCACAGCGATGCCATAGAAGAACCATTTTTGGTTCTACTAACAACCATTCAGTCAAAGGTTCTTTAAAGAACCATCTCTTTCTTGCCCTTTTATCATCTGAAGAACCTTCTTTCGCCACAACGAACCTTTTGTGAAAAAAAAGGGTTCTTTAGATGTTAAAAGTTATTTATGGAACCATTTAGATAAAAAGGTTCTTCCATGGCATTGTGGCATTGTGTATTTAACAAATTCTTAAAATATTTACATTTTTTTTTATATTTGACTGGCATTTCGGATTAAAAATCAATCTAATTTAACAAATTGCACTTGGAATGTATCTTTGGTATTGATTTGAACAGCTTAAATCAATTTCCTTTTCTTGTGTGGAAAAAATTAGTACACCCCTTCAGTTGTCACACCCCCGGACTTTCTAGTTGGTTTCTCCCATCATTTCCCCCCGCAGATCTGTGTGTTTTGGTTCTCCCTCATTGTCTACACCTGAATGTGTTAATCAGTCTGTCTATTTAATGTGTGTGTTTTTCCCTGCGTCCTTGTCGGTCTTTAATGTTACCATTCTGTGTTCCTGTGTCTGCCTGTTGCCCGTTGAATTTATTAAATATTTTTCATTTTACTACGTTGTTGCTTTTGTGTTTCTGTCTGAATCGTGACATCAGTTCAGTCAATTTAGTGCCTAAAACTATTATAAAATCCCAACAAATATTAATAATAAGTGCAAATGAGCAGAAAATCGCTAAAAAGGATGGACACGGTATATATGAACCTTATTATACTGCCCTGGTTTGTTCATAAACCTTAAAGAGCACAAACAAAAGAAAATTGTCTTCATCACTTTTGACCAATTCAATGCATTCTTAATAATAATAGTAATCAAAAATGTGCATTAATGAATTATGCATGGACAAAATGCATACAAAATGTCCACAGGTTATTTCTGCCAAATGGATATAAGACCAGCTACAAGACTGAGGGGTGTGCTTATTTTTCCCACAATAGATTTTGATTATATTTCTGTATGTTGTAGATTGAAAAAGCAAATTAGTAGCTTTTATTAGTTATCTTAGTAAATCAAGGCCTGCATGCAGATTAGCTCTTGTTTGCAGCAAAAAAAAAAAAAAAAGACAAGCATCAGACAAGCTGCAACAGTGATATGAAGCATCCAATAAGCATAAAAATTACATGCAATTTTCTTATTAAAGTTCATGCATCCTGAATGATATTAATGCATATAAGCATTGAAAAAGCAGTGCATCTAAACATGGTGGTACTGTAATTCACAGTAGACTGTTATCTGTGCATGTATAATAAAATTGTTTCATAAGGCCACACTTTTCTCTCCTCTGCAGACTATGATTTACCTCGATGAGTGTGCTGGATAACTGAGGGACATTATGCAGTCAACTATGCCCACCCTCGCTTTCCCTTCATGACCTTATGTGGATAATGGGATCAAACAAAATATAACTGAGACCCTGGATCAACTATATTATTCACTCTGACTCAGAGACCGCAAAGCTATAATAAGTGTATATGACCTTCAGTCAAACAGTTGTGGGTTGAAGTTAATAATCTGCTGTAATTCTACAGTGCAATGTTGGTGAGATTGTTTTTATTTGACTATATATATATATATATATATATCACTTTTATAGGGTACAACAGGGCTAAAGGCGCCCCGGGGTAAAAGGAGCCTTTGATATTATTTTCCTCTAAACCACTAGATGGCAGAAACATCCACTTTTCAAGATACATGTGCGATTTTGGCTGATGCTTGACGCGATCGTGGGGCAGCAGCGCAAAGTCGATTCTGTGTTCACTTGATCTAATATTTAATGTTTTTAAAAATGTTATAGATTTAAGTAGCAAATGAGAATCGCTCAAATTCTTGAAGATATCTTGAGACAAAGGTCTTCTTAATGATTGTCAGTTTTGTTTAAGATAATTAAAGCAACAGTTTTTAAATAATGACAGAACATATAAAAGTAGGGATGCACTGAATGTTCGGCAACCGAAATTATTCGGTATAAGCGAAAAGGCACAATAAATGATAATGAGCTCCTTAGCCAGGGTTCAAAGTCCAAAGCGTGAGGAAAATCTGCGTTATGAGAATCATTCATAAATCTGCTGCTGTCAGCAAAAAGTAGTACTGAGGTCTTGTGGGTTTAACGGCAAAATAAAAGTCAACATTCATAAATTTTAGCATTGTAATTAAAAAAAAAAAGACAAAAATAATGATAACAATCATTACAACAGCTCTATTGATAAATTTAATATAACTTTCTCCTTTGCTCAGCAAGGCTGCGTTTATTTTCACATTAAAAACCACATGCCTGATTTAAGAAGGGGGTCTTAAAAATGTCCAAAGAATATTATTTTACTAATTTATTCATTTTAAGTTAAATTGTGCTTTGTTGGTAGGCTATAAAGTCTACTAGAAATTTTCAAAAAGTAAATATTTTTAAATGATTATTTTGTAATTGATTTGTTTTTTGAAAAGCAAGACAAAACTGTTACATGGGGGAAAAAACACGAAAAACTGTGTTCGTTAATTGACCTTCGGCCCAGTGTTTAATTTTGTTCGGCTTTGGCTTCGACCAAGAATTTTCATTTCGGTGCATCCAAATGTAAAAGTATGGTATTTAGGGTAAAAAGAACCCTGCTGTTGGGGCTAAAAGGCACAATAATTAACATGATAATTAATAGAAGGCTGAGTTTTCTATTTGTTGACATGACATTGTTGGATTCAGATGGTAAACATCATATTTTATGTTGGGTGTCCATCTTAGAGATAATCACCATGTTTAGAATGAAACCATCATATTTAAAAACATGCTATTAATCACATCACATAATAAAATATAATGTGTTGTTACTACTGTAAATCTGTATTAAATCACTATGGGATCTCCTTCAATGCTTTCACTTATAAGTATTTGTTTCAATACTGTGTGCCTTTTACCCTATGCCCCTTGCCACCTCATACATTTAAATGATTTTTAAACAAAATAAACAACTTGTATGATTTATTTTCACACTGTTGCTCTATAAATGTTAAATACAAATGTATATATTTTTCTGCAATAATACACTTCGCGCACAGTGAAAAGCACATTTAGAATACTTGTGCCTTTAACCCCACTGTACCCTACAATTCAATATTCAATATAATTTCAAGTCGCATTACTGTGACACGCCCACTCTGTGCTCAACAGCCAATCACTATTAACCTCAGGTCTCACTGTAAAGTCAATAAATTTCCTAACATCTAGCAAACAAGCAATAACAACAAAACTACAACACTCAAAAGAAATTTAGCTCCCATAATTAGGAAAATTATTTTGAAGTGTCATTTGCGTCATGGTAAGTCATCAATTAGTTAGGCTTGGATGAATCCTTTGCAACTTTATAGCAAAATTATTTTCTGTGGTAATTATCATTATGGCAAAAAATGCAAGTCCAGGAGCATTGCTTTAAAAGATCATATTTAAAGCAACACCATAAATACTAATAATAATTCATAATAAAAATAATGAAAAGTTAATGCTCTAGTTTAAGTCATTATATTTATATTAGTTTACCTTTCGCCCATTTTGTGATAGAACAAAAAAAAAAAAAAATAATTTTCCCTTTAAGGGCTGATAAGATTGTGTTTTCCATTCCCTAATAAATGATTAGGCCACAATTTATTTGAAGGAAATCTAGTTACAATGCAATTAAGAGTATTAACAACATGTACTTACTATATGGGGTTAGGATTAGGGTTTGATTTAAGGTTAGTTGCATGTTATTACACATAATTTACTGTGATTACTATAGTAAGTACATGTCATTTGTAACAAGGACACTAAAAGAGTTATTATTATTATTATTATTTGCACAAAATATTCTAACTTAATGCTGTATTTTAAAACTGGTCTGTTCCAAACCAAGACACTGCAAGTTGAGTCATTAATTTAAATGAAAAACGTCACAAGAATATATGGTAAAACTTTGCAGTATGGTCCCATTAGTTAATGTTAGTTAAAGCAATATCTAACTAAAATCAGCTCCTTCACATCCTTCAAGGACTAGTTCACACAAAAATGAAAATAAATTCTGAAAATGTACTCAACCCTTAGCATTCGAGATGTAGTTGAGTTTGTTTCTTCATCAAAATTGAAGAAATGTAGCAATCCATTATTTGCTCACAAATAAACCGACTAGAGTGAATGGGTGCCGTCAGAATGAGAGTCCAAACAGCTGATAAAAACATCACAAGTATTTTACACCACTCCAGTCCATCGATCAAAACTGTTTAAAATCCACCATTAAGACATTAAAACTTCAAACCATCACTTTTGACCAAAATATGAGTCTATAATCCATGATAACACTTCCTCCAGTGAAAAAGTCCATCCTTTGTTGTTGGTCAAATCAAAATCCACAAACATATTTGTTTAGAGCTGTTTTTACTTTTAAACAATGTTTGATCTGTGCAGATTTTTCTCCTGATTCAGACAAAATGACTTTTTCATAGCATGAAATGTTATAATCAGTGTTGGGGAAAGTTACTTTTAAAAGTAATGCGTTACAATATTGCATTATAGATAGTAATGTGTTACATTTCTTTTGCGTTACTTTTTAAATCTGGGCAGGACTTGCTTGTTTGTTTTTAATATAAAACAGTCAGATTCTTAGCAAATGTAAAAGCCCTTTCATACCAAAAAGTGAAATAAATAAGCCCAAGGCTGAAGGAATAATAAATTCATGTCTGTACAGAGCTGTAAGAGAAGGAAGTTCAACACTTCTCAGCAATGAGGAAAATGAAGCACAAATTAGTTAGTTAGTTAATCTAAAGTAAGTGTTGCTTATTAGTATGGTTGAACTGGATCAACAAAGGTCAGCAGCAAAGACATTGGTTAATAAAATAGGATTAAATACATAAAGGAAACAAAAAGTACCTGGCATTAATGTATTAGTGTATTAAATCTTAAAATTTCTGCCATTCTAAACTATAGATGGCAAAAATGCTTCTGTATGCTTTGTAATATAATTTAATATATTGAACTTAATTTATGTCACACAAAGTGTACCGTTTTTCAGCAGATATCACCATGATAATACATTTATTAATCATTTTATACAAGTTCAGTAAAGCAATATGTGACTTTCATTTTAGACATAATATTACTTGTTTTAGCACAATTTTGCTAATGAAAACAGTTCCAAACAAAGACACAACTTTTGCATCTCTGAGAAATGGATGGTGTTTACTTATTGAATGAATCAGCTTTTTGAACGAATCAGTTGATAAAAATGATTTAGTGATTCAGACATTAACAGTCAAATGCTTTGTTCCTGAATGAATCAGTTGTTTGAATGAATCGGTTGAATCTCAGTGACTCACTCATTAACAGTCACTTGCTATTGCAGTTGCCTACTGGCGGTTTTGACTTCACATTTGGACTATTTTTTCATGTCTTAAATTATGTCAGATATCAGTATTCAAATTTTTATGTTGAAAACAAAACATTCGGCCTATTTATGCATCTTGAACTGCAGTTTAAATGCATCCATGTCCCCTTTGAGATACATTAAATACATCTAAATGCTATAGATGCAGACTCCAGAAATGTTTTCCTATGCACTGCAAAAAAATGCTTTTCTAGCTTAGATTTTTTGTCTTAGAACAAGGACAACAATCTGCCAATGGGGTAAGAAAAAAAATCTTATTTCAAACAGAAAACAAGATTATTTTTCTTACCCCATTGGCAAATTATTTTGCTTGTTTCAAGCAAAAATGCACTTCATTTTGACTTTTTTATCTTATAACAAGACAATAATTTTTACTCATCTAGAAAATCCTAGAAAAGCATTTTTTGTAGTGTGTTGGAAAAAAAATACACTAAGTACCGGATGAAGTGCTTCTTATACCCAAAGATACAAAATGAAAGAAAGAGTTAAAACTGAACACAAGCTGTGTATGAACATTTTATATATATCTTTATTTGCTTCTTTTCCATTTTGCATTTACTTGTACTTTTACTTTCAATACTTAAGTATGTTTATTGTACTGAAGTAAAATAAGTATCAAATACTTTAAGACTTTTACTCAAGTAATATTCTAAATGGTGACTTCAACTTCTATCAAAGTCATTTTCTGGTAAGATATCTGCACTTACACCACTGGCCCCAACACTGGTAATAATGGATAATGTATTTCACCCAGAAACAATGATTTAAAGCTAAAAACATCTTAGTGGTAGATTTGTTTTTTACAAGCATGCAGCTTTTTTCTTCTCAAGATGTTAATTGATGGACTGTGGATTACTGTGATGTTTTTATCAGCTCTCTTTCTGACGGCACCCATTCACTGCAGTGGACCCATTGATGAGCAAGTGATGCACTGCTACATTTTTCCAAATCTGATGAAGAAACAAACTCATCTACATCTTACATTTTCATTTTGGGGTGAACTATTCCTTTCCTTTTGTTGTTAATCAAGTGAGAACTGTCAAACATGTTGCTGTTTTCTGTTACTGATTGAGTAAAAATCTCATGCTCTACTTGCCTTCACTGCCATTGGTGGGTTAGTGTTGAGAGTGAGCATGGCTGCCCATTGTCCCTCCAGCAATCTTCTCATCTCCTCTGTTCACCCTGCTCAATGACAAGACAGGTTTCTTTTGCTTGTCCCGCCCTACCTCTACAGTCCCTCTGTGTGACTGGCTCTGTGAAGTAGCAGTGGCTCTTTGAAGTAGCGAAGAGGGCAAGGACTGGACAGGGCAGATATACAGACAAGGATGGGTGGATGTATTGAATGGGAGATATTTGAAGGGGTTACTGTGTGGGAAGTGTGCTGCGACAGAGAGAGCTGTGATGTGACAAACCCACAGAGGACAAAGTACCTTTTGGAGGTCGTCCTGCAGCCGCTTCAGCATGGCCTCTAACTGGGACACTTTCTCCTCAAGGTGACCAGGCGAGTCACTGCGAAGGCAGGGAGAGAAACACGATTGAACAAAATGACGTCCAGTCAAGCGGTTGGATGTGAAGGAACATTTACGACCCGTCTTGCCTCATGTACGGTGTACATTTTAGGACATGGTCAGACCTCAGTCATACAACGAAAAGGTGTAATGCCTTAGACTACAATTAGACATCCGACAAAACTGACTCAGATTAAAAAGGCATCAAACAAAAAGGCATCAGACTAAACAGACTCAGACTAAACAGACTCAGATTAAAAGGCATTAGACGAAAAAGCATCAGACTAAACAGACTCAGATTGAAAGGCATCAGACGAAAAGGCATCAGACAAAAAGGCATCAGACTAAACGGACACAGATTAAAAGGCATTAGACAAAAAGGCATCAGACTAAATGAACTCAGATTGAAAGTCATCAGACAAAAAGGCATCAGACTAAACGGACTCAGATTAAAAGGCATCAGACTAAACGGACTCAGATTAAAAAGCATTAGACAAAAAGGCATCAGACTAAACGGACTCAGATTGAAAGTCATCAGACAAAAAGGCATCAGACTAAACGGACTCAGATTAAAAGGCATCAGAAAAAAAGGCATCAGACTAAACGGACTCAGATTAAAAAGCATTAGACAAAAAGGCATCAGACTAAACGGACTCAGATTAAAAGGCATCAGACTAAACGCACTCAGATTAAAAAGCATTAGACAAAAAGGCATCAGACTAAACAGACTGAGATTAAAGGGCATCAGACAAAAAGGCATCAGACTAAACGGACACAGATTAAAAGGCATCAGACTAAACGCACTCAGATTAAAAGGCATCAGACTAAACGCACTCAGATTAAAAAGCATTAGACAAAAAGGCATCAGACTAAATGGACTCAGATTAAAAGGCATCAGACTAAACGCACTCAGATTAAAAAGCATTAGACAAAAAAGCATCAGACTAAACGGACTCAGATTAAAAGGCATCAGACTAAACGCACTCAGATTAAAAAGCATTAGACAAAAAGGCATCAGACTAAACAGACTGAGATTAAAGGGCATCAGAAAAAAAGGCATCAGACTAAACGGACTCAGATTAAAAGGCATCAGACTAAATGGACTCAGATTAAAAGGCATCAGACAAAAAGGCATCAGACTAAATGGACTCAGATTGAAAGTCATCAGACAAAAAGGCATCAGACTAAACGGACTCAGATTAAAAGGCATCAGACAAAAAGGCATCAGACTAAACGGATTCAGATTGAAAGGCATCAGAAAAAAAGGCATCAGACTAAACGGACTCAGATTGAAAGTCATCAGACAAAAAGGCATCAGACTAAATGGACTTAGATTGAAAGTCATCAGACAAAAAGGCATCAGACTAAACGGACTCAGATTGAAAGGCATCAGACAAAAAGGCATCAGACTAAACGGACTCAGATTAAAAGGCATTAGACAAAAAGGCATCAGACTAAACGGACTCAGATTGAAAGGCATCAGACAAAAAGGCATCAGACTAAACGGACTCAGATTGAAAGGCATCAGACAAAAAGGCATCAGACTAAACGGACTCAGATTAAAAAGCATTAGACAAAAAGGCATCAGACTAAACGGACTCAGATTGAAAGGCATCAGACAAAAAGGCATCAGACTAAACAGACTCAGATTGAAGGATTGAAAGGCATTAGACAAAAAGGCATCAGACTAAATGGACTTAGATTGAAAGTCATCAGACAAAAAGGCATCAGACTAAACGGACTCAGATTGAAAGGCATCAGACAAAAAGGCATCAGACTAAACGGATTCAGATTAAAAGGCATTAGACAAAAAGGCATCAAGCGAAACGGACTCAGATCTGATGTCTGATGCCTTTTTGTCTGATGCCTTTTAATCTGAGTCTGTTTAGTCTGATGCCTTTAAATCTGAGTCTGTTTAGTCTGATGCCGTTAATCTGAGTCTGTTTAGTCTAATGCCTTTTAAACTGAGTCCATTCAGTCTTGTGCCTTTTTGTCTAATGCCTTTTAATCTGAGTCCGTTTCATCGGATGTCTAATTGTACGAGACCTGACACCTGACATAATTTTTCCTGAGACCTGAAGCCTTTCAGTCTGAGGCACGATGCCGTTTTGTCCTGTGACTGAAGCCTTTTAGTCTGAGGCATGACACTTTTTCGTTGTATTACTGAGGTCTGACCATGTCCTAAAATGTACACCGTACTCATGTTTAGAGTACAATCTAACATCGAAAAATTTAATGGAACAGTCAGCCTCACCTGTCCTTGAAGTCTTTGAACCTGGATTCTGTCTGACCTGACTGGGTATCTGGGGACGCTTGTGATCCATCTCCCGACTTCCGGTCTGGAACCCAGCAGAAAATGACATTATTAATATTCAATCTTGTCACAGAAAAGTTACCAGGCACAAACTAAACTGACACACTCCAGCTCACACTTTCACATGTTCAAACACATTTCATCCACTGAAAATTGTCATTTCTCACCTTCTCGAGACAAAGCTTCCAGAATGTTCCGACAGGCAGTGGCCAGATCAGAAATCGACTGCCACTCTTCTTCAGACGAATCTGTCGTCTCTGAGAGAACTGAAATCAACAAGATCATACTGTAAAATGGCTTTGTGGAGAGTATTTAGCATTTATTTATATGTGCTGCCATCTACATTAAGTGTTTTTGGTCTTAAAACACAAGGAAGAAACTGTTTAGAATTTTTAAACAATGACCCATGGTTTTGGTTTTGAGTGATTTTTTAAATTTGTGAATAAAACTAAGATTATTGGAGTACATTTTTACTTTACTTACTATATACATACGTTTTACTACCTACTATTTCAGTCTTTCTACTTCAAAAATTAAAGTTTAAATTTATGTGTTACTTGCCATTGTGTGACCCTGGACCACAAAAACCGTCATAAGGGTAATTTTTTTAGGTAAATTTAATACAACCTGCTGAATACACTGCAAAAAATGCTTTTCTTACTTAGATTTTTTGTTTTGTTTTCAGCCAAAATATCTAAAAATTCTTAAATCAAGACGAGTAAAAATTATTTTCTTGTTTTCAGAAAAGTCAACATTAAGTGAGCAGAATTATCTGCCAATGGAATAAGCAAAAAAAAAAAAAAAATCTTATTTCAAACAGAAAACGATTTTTTTTTTTACCACTTTGGCAGATTATTTTGCTTGTTTCAAGCTAAAATGCACTTAATTTTGACTCGTTTTTTTTTCTGAAAATAAGTAATATTTTTTACTTGTCTAGAAAATCCTTCTTGATTTAAGAACTATTAGATATTTTATCTGGAAACAAGACAAAAAATCTAAGAAAAGAAGGCATTTTTTTGCAGTGAATTAAGTGTTTTTAGTCTTAAAACACAAGGAATAAACTGTTTGGAGTATGTTTACATAAGTTTTACAAACTACCTACTATTTCAGTCTTTCTACTTCAAAAATTTATGTTTAAATTTATGTGTTACTTGCCATTATGTGACCCTGGACCACATAATGGCCAATTATAAGGGTCTTTTTTTTTGTTAATTTGATACAACCTGTGGAATAAATAAGCGTTCCATTGATGTGCGATTTATTAACAAAGGACACTATTTGGCGTGAGATACAACTCTTTGAAAATATTAGATCTGTGGGTTTTAAACAAATCTAAATATTAAGAAAATCACCTTTTAAGTTGTCCAAATGAAGTTCTTAGCAATGCATATTACTAATCAAAAATTAAGTTTTGATATATTTACGCTAGGAAATATCTTCATGGAACATTAAAAGAAAAATCAATCATTTTCACCTATACAATGCATTTTTGGAAATTGCTACAAATATACCTGTGCCACTTAAGACTGGTTTTGTGGTCCAGAGTCACATTTCTTTGTAATTCATTGTGAAATTTACTAGCAATTTCCTATTTAAAATGACTTCTACACCATTTTTTTTTTTGAGTTTATTCACATTTGCAACTGGAGTTAATGCAATTATTGTTCTATGCATAAACAAACACATTATGGACATTATTTGGATTACTAGAGTCATTTATGGTTTATGACCTTCTCTGTTCTCCATTGTAATCATTCCCAATGGACTTGAAGCTATTGCATCTTTTTTTATCATCCTGAGGGTCTCTGGTTACGAAGCGGACCAATTACAGTTTTTTGTGGTCTGTGTAGATGCAACATGAGGAGACACATATGAAGCAGGATACACTTTAACAACTGCAGCTATGCAGAGCTTACAGCATGAGCCTAATGCAGAAGTATAAATAAGCCTTTAGTCTGTTGTTACATCTGAATATAAACATTTTTTACAGTTCATATGCATGTTCAAGTAAAAGGAATGATGTAGGATGACTTATTATGGAAACAATAGAGTTTAAAAGAATAAACTTAAGTGCAAACTGAATGTAATGCCTTCTGATACTTGATTACAGTTAAATATGCATTACAATTGAAATTTATATTTAATGCAATTAGAGTGCTTTTTGACCCACTTAAGTAGAACTTAAAAACATTTGTAATTTCATAATTAATTATATTGCCTTTGAAATATGGATTTAAGTACTTTGAAATATTGATTTGAATGTACTGACAAACATTTGTGCTAAACTGTAAAAAATGTATTTGAATATATTTGTAATTACACATTTGTAAAGATGAATTTGCAACTTAGTGCATGTAATATCTTTAATGTATTATTGAAAAATACTGCAGTTCAATTAATAATAAAATAATTTGCATGTGCTTCAGTATGCACATCAAAATAAGTGTACTTTTTTTTAAACACAAAAGATTATAAAAACAATGATTTTAAATGTACTTTAAGGGAAAACTTTTAATTTGACATTATTAAAAAGCACACTTTTTAAAAGTGTACTTAAGTGTGTTAATAGTCATGTAAGTGTCTCTTTTTAAGTCACTTAAGTGGCCTTTTATTCCATTTTTTGTTATTATTAGAACTATGTGAATTATGTTTTTTAAAATACAATTACGATTTTTAGTACACTATAAGTGCACATTCAGTACAAATAAGTAAACTTCTTTTTTACAAGGGTGAACAAGCAATATTCAGAGCTGAAATACATGTAAAATATAGAAAATATGCTAATATAATTCTTAACTGCGGCCTTGAATTTGCATACAAGGTTAGACTGATTAAGGACTTTATGAGTGTTATTATGTGCCTTGTTTCTAAGCTGATAATGATGTTAACATGATGCTTCTTGCAGTTATTTAATTTTCATCTGCAACTGCAGTTAGGCTTGAGTTTTGAATGATTTGGAAAAAAGGCCTCTAACACTAGCTTTCTCTATTCTTTCTTCTATTCTATGTTTTCTTTTAAAAATATGACCAAGAGGTAATAGGTAGATGATAAATAAAAGAGGGCCCAAGACAGAGCCTTGAGGAACACCAGTATTAAAAAATGAATATGATCTAAAATATATCTTTCTCTTCCCGTGTAAAATATGTAAAATATTCAAGGCATGCTTTCTACCTGTCTTTTTAGTTAAAACATGCAAGAATGACAATTAATCATTAAATAAATCATTAAAGTAATCAACAAACCAATATAAGACTAAATAGTAATGCATACAGTAGGATTATTTATCGCTCTTTCTTTCTTTCTTTCTTTCTTTCTTTCTTTCTTTCTTTCTTTCAAATTGATTTTATTATTACAGTTTTTTGTTTAGAATCAGTTTTTTTTTTCTTTTTAGTTATTATATAACAAACTAAAAGAAAAACCTTGCTATATGTACTGCGTTAGGCTAATTGACACTCATTGTCCTTTTGTTGATTTTGATTGCTTTCATTGTCCTCATTTGTAAGTCGCTTTGAATAAAAGTGTCTGCTAAATGACTTAATGTAAGTGTAACTTACTGCTGCTTTGCCCCTAATTGGACAAAGTGAGAGTTTGTTGAGACAGGCTGAGTTTGTTCAGTATTTACACACATGCACACCCATATGCATTTTAAAGGAGGGCCTGGAGAGATGTAACCGCTCAACAATCAAGGGGCAGAGGCACAGAACAGATGGCCCAGAGACAGTGTCTTGATTTGAGGCCGTTTAATACCCTTATCCCAACCAGCCCTAGCCTAGCCCCCATCTGTCCAAGCTTTACACTCATTTGAAAATGTCAGTGCCATTCAGGCCTTGATTCGTATCTTTTTAAGCTTGCTGAATTTGCTTATGGAGGGGAGGCTGGTCGTAGATCAGCTTATTTTTAGGCAACAGGCAACATTTACAGTAGAAGGGCTTAGAAACAAAAGAGACTGAATGTGGGAGTAGGGGAAAATGAAACCTCCCAGAGGAAGAGAAGGGATAGAGACACCCTGTAGCTAAAGACAAAAGAATACAAAGACAGATGAGGTTATAAACAGATTAACCATATAACCCCTAAACACATTATATCATCTCATATCAGGATATATATAATGCATTTATTTATTTACTTTCTTATCTTTACCCACCCAAATAAGAGAGAACTATCAATTATTTGGAATTATCAATAGTAAGTAAAAAGTTATCAGATTTGGATTTAGTGTCCATAAAAAGAACCTCAGTTTTATCGGTATTCTCTTGCGAAAACTGCACAAGAACTAAGCTTTGATTTAATGTAAATAGCCCAAAAACGAAGAAGAAAGAAGAGTACAGGCTTGGAGGACAAATAGAGCTGGATGTCATTCGCATAGCAGTAGAAATTAATACAGAATTTGCTAAAAATATGACCAAGAGCTAATAAATAAAAGAGGGCCCAAGACAGAGCCTTGAGGAACACCGGTATTAAAAGATGAAGAATATGATCTAAAATATATTTCTTATGCCGAAAGGGGTGTAAAATATTTTTAGTTAAAACATGCAAAAATGACAATTATTAATTAAATGAATCATTAAAGTAATCAACACACCAATATAGTAATGCATACTGTAGCATTATTTATCACTTTCTTTCTTTATTTCTTTCTTTTGAATTGTTTTTTTTTATATATATATATATTTAGAATTAGTTTTTGTTAACAAAATTTACAAAAGTGATTTTATGTCCTTGGAAAGCACATTAAATGTAAGTAAAGTGTCTACTTTTAAGGTTTCAAATAAGTGTTTGGAGAATAAAATGTCAAAATTTGGTTGAAATAATGTTACATTGTCATTCAGTGTAACAATATTTATGTAAAAATGTAAACAACATGCTTATTCTGACTTGTACATATTAAAATGTATAAGGCTATAAGGGAGCATATTACATTTTATTGTGTTTTAAATGAACAGAGCAAATATATTATATCATGATATCTCATATCAGGATATATATAATGCATTTATTTACTTAGTTATACTTACCTACTCAAATAAGAGAGAAATGAAATGATCAATACTAAGTAAAAAGCTATTGGATTTTGCCAATTTGGATTAAGTGCCCACAAAAAGAACCTCAGTTTTATCCGTATTCTCTTGAGAAAACTGCACAAGAACTAGGCTTTGATTTAATCTAAACAGCCCCAAAAGGAAGAAGAAAGAAGAGTACAGGCTTGGAGGGCAAATAGAGCTGGATGTCATCCGCATAGCAGTACAAATTGGCTAGAAATATGACCAAGAGGTAACAGGTTAATAATAAATAAAAGAGGGCCCAAGACAGAGCCTTGAGGAACACGGGTATTAAAAGATGAAGAATATGATCTAAAATATATCTTTCTCTTGCCGAAAGGGGTGTAAAAAAAGCACGTTTTCTAATTCTTTTTTAGTTTAAACAAGTAGGATTGACAAGTAATCGTTAAATAAACCTTTAAAGTAATCAACAAACCAATCTAAGACTAAATAGTAATGCATACTGTAGCATTATTTTTCACTTTCTTTCTTTTTTTTAGAATTGCTTTTATTATTGCAGTTTTTTTTTTAAATTTATAATTAGTTTTTGTTTACAAAATTTACCAAAGTGATTTTAAGTCCATAGAAAGCACAATAAATGTAAGTCAAGTCTCTACTTTAAGGTTTCAAATAAGTTTTTGGAGAATAAAATGTCAAAACTTGGTTGAAATAATGTTACATTGTCATTCAGTGTAACACAATATTTATGTAAAAATGTAAACAACATGCTTATTCTGACTTGTACATATTAAAATATATAAGAGAATAAGGGAGCATATTAAATTGAAGTGTGTTTTAAATTAGTAAAAAAAGTCTTACCGACAAATGGGCTAAACCTAGGATAGTGGCAAATTAAAAAAAATTTAGAATTACAACTAATTAGAATTTGGGGTGAAAGTAATTTGTCTTTTAAATTGGTCATATATTTATTTTTGTTGTAAATATGCCTGAAAAGACTGTTAAATGAATGACATTGTAGTGGGTGTCTTCTGTTAATTAGGGAAAAATGTATGATATTTAATTTTTGCTCAGAAAAACAAAAACAAAAATGCAGTTAAATTAAACAGAAAACTTTAAAAAAAAAAAAAAAAAAAAAAAAAAAAAAATTTAAAGCAGTATTACACTTATTGTTTTCATGCTTAAAACCTTTTTCTTCTTTGACCCTTATATATATATATATATTTTAATTTGTTGTGTTTTTGTCATTGGTATTAATTCTTTGTGCTTTATTAATTCTTACTTCAGTATTAGTTTTAGCAATTTTAGTGTACTAGCAATTTTAGTGTACTAGCAATTTTAGTGTACTAATTTTAGTGTATTATTTGTATTTTTTCAGTTAAACATTATTTCAATTAAAATTTTTATGGTTTTAGTTTTAGTTCATTATAATAACCCTGGTTTGGAAAGACTTGAAAGTTGTGTGAGCCTTAGTCGATTATAGGATGATGCCTAGTTTTTCTCTTTAACTTTGTGTATGATCTGTAAAATCTGTTCAGATTTGTACACATTCCAGCCTTTAGATTAAATAAAAGAGCTCCTGCTGTTTTTCAATTAATTACAGAGTTAAACCCCTCACAGTTTAATATATCTAAAGATCCCATCTGCACTTGTGGAAACTGCATTTATAGATTAGCAATAAAGCAAAAATAAAGCTTCAGACGTTTTGAAGCCACACAGTCATTGTGAAAGTACTTATATAAAGGGTTATTTAATAAGCCACTGCAAATAATGGCATGCTATAGCAACTGCGGTCTGAACTACAGGAGTCATTTAAAAATAATACGTTTACCCTGTAATGTTATTGTGGTAACATTAAGAAAAAAACGTACTCTTAGTGATGGAGTTGTGGAGGCTCAGAGCTCTGGAGTTTCTTTCTGCGCTTTCCATACAGGAGGATCTCATGGTCACATCACTGACCGACGGCTCCTCAGGCCCTTGATCACTCACAGACTAGACAGAGAGGAGAAATGAAACCAGAAATGAACAGAAGCAGACAGTATGAAGAAAATAAAATATGCATTTAAATATTTCCTCTCTTTTTTTATCATATGCATCATACCTTCTCTTTTGTCCCACTGAGTACACTGAGTAACAAATATACATTTATTTTAATATCTTTTAAATTTTATTTGATGGCTGCAAACCAAAGCTTATATGGGTCAAAGACATTAAGATACAAAAGTGATTTTATGTCCATAGAAAGCACATTAAACGTAAATAAAGTGTCTACTTTTAAGTTTTCAAATATGTTTTTGGAGAATAAAATGTCAAAATGTGGTTGAATTAATGTATTAAACAGAAAACAGAAAACTAGAAGAATGTTATTTTACAGTGTAATAGTATTTCACAATATTACATTTTTTTCTGTATTTTTGATCAAATAAACGCAGCCAACAAAATTACTAAATTACTGTACTAAATCAAAATTACTATACTAAAATATTAGGAAAGTATTCCATATTCCATTCATTAAAAAAAAAAAAAAAAAATAATAATATATATATATATATATATATATATATATATATATATATATATATATATATATATATATATATATATATAAATTTGGCCTGCAAATAACAATTTTAAAATTCATTTGCACTTTCATTGCTTCAAATTAGAATAAAATTGAATTGAAATAAAATAAAATATTTTCAAAACTTAAAAAAAAAAAAACAAACAAACAAAAAAACAGAAAATCACAACGCAACCAAATTACTGTACTAAATCAAAATTACCATACTAAAAATTCAAATTAATTACTAATATAGTATTAGGAAAGTATTCCATATTCCATTAATTAAAAAAAATTTTGGCCTGCAAATAACAATTTTAAAATTCAGTCAAGAAACATTTTTAAAAGCTAAAAAAACGAATGCAAGTCTTTTTGAACCAAAGTAAAAAATAAAACCCTAAAAATTAAACACTTTCATTGCTTCAAATTAGAATTAAATTGAATTGAAATAAAATGAAATATTTTCAAAACTTAAAAAAAAAGAAAAAAAAAAACAGAAAATCACAACACAACAAAATTACTAAATTACTGTACTAAATCAAAATTACCATACTAAAAATTAAAATTAATTACTAATAAAATATTAGGAAAGTATTCCATATTCCATTAATTTAAAAAATATAAAAAAAAAGGTCTGGAAATAACAATTTTAAAATTCAGTCAAGAATCGTTTTTAAAAGTAAAAAAAAAAAA
Organism: Garra rufa; assembly: GCF_049309525.1. Classification (NCBI taxonomy): domain Eukaryota; kingdom Metazoa; phylum Chordata; class Actinopteri; order Cypriniformes; family Cyprinidae; genus Garra; species Garra rufa. The sequence goes on along the minus strand of NC_133363.1, from coordinate 3,884,354 downwards.
AAAAAATTCAAGTCATTCGAACCAAATTAAAAAATAAAACCTAAAAATTAAACACTTTTATTGCTTCAAATTAGAATAAAATTTTACTGAAATAAAATGAAATATTTTAAAAACCTAAACATATTTTTTCAGCTAGTTGCCAAGTCAGAAGTTTTCATTTTGATTTAGTTTAATTTGAGTAGAAAAATAACAATATTTGTATGAATTCAAACAACAAGCTTATTCTGACTTAAAATATATAAATCAATAATGGAGTATATTCAATTTAATTGTGTTTTAAATAAGTAAAAAATTCTTACTGACAAATGGCTAGGAAATGACTAGGATAGTGGAAAATCTTTTAAATGTAGAATTACAAATAATTTGTCTTTTAATACATAAATAGATTTTTGTTGTAAATATGACAAGACTGTTACACTGAATTACATTTTAGTGGGTGTCTTCTTTAAATGAAAAAAAAGTATGATATTTATTCTTTTTTTTAAAAACAACAACAACAATTTAAAGCAGTATAACACTTGTTGTTTTTATGCTTAAACCCTTTAACGTCTTTGACCCATATATATAATTTTTTTATACATAAATAATAAGTCTGGTATCATTAAAAGGCGGCTTTACACAGAGTTAAAAATAAAGACTCAAAACAATCAAATAAATAAATATTTTCAGTTTTTCTGTCACATTTATCACACTTTCTCTTTTGTCCCACTGAGTATTTATTTATTTAAATTTTATTTGATGGATGCAAACCAAAAGTTGATCTATTTATTTAATTTATACATAATTACTGATAAATCTGAGTTCAAGACAAAAGACTCAAAACAAATAAGTGTTACGCAATGCACTCAGTGGGACAGAGAACAAAGTATGATGAATATTAACAGATGAAATACAGGAAGTAGAGGGAGTTAGAGAAAGTGATTTTATGAGGGGAAGAAGGGAAAGGATGAAGTGGGAGGAACAGCGAACAGAAGGGAAGGAAAGAGAGAGAAAGAGAGAGTGGGAGACGGATCTGAGAGGTTAAAACCCTTCTGAAAACACAGCAATCACTTTCCAAACACAGAGAGTTACACAAGCGGATCCATCAGATGCCCTCTGTGTGGGAGACACTGAACACAACGGCAGCAGATCATGCATGATTCAGGTGCTTCAATGCATTGTGCTCTTCTGTAAGTGTTCATGTCCTTAACATTATTTCTAAGTAAGACTCATAGTTAGTCGTGTAATGATTCATTTGTTTTCTTGGTGCAGCGATTACAAATCCTGCAGATGCATATGCATCCATCCTGAAATATGGATGTTTGAATGAATCATTCGTTTGGGTTGAGAATTAAAAAGCTAAAAAAAACCAAATGAATCATTATACTGTAAAGTATCATTCAATATTTAAAAATATGTAAACGTTAAATTCAGGGTTCTCTCGGTCATGGAAAACCAGGGAACACTGCACAAAATGCTTTCTTTACTTTAGCTTTCAACTATTTAAAATTGACCCTTATGATTGATTTTATGGTCCAGGGTCACACATATACTTATATTTAAAGTAGGGCTGTCAAATGATTAATCACGATAAAATAAAAGTTTAGAAAAGTTTATGTTTACACACTAAATGTGTGTTTACTGTGTATATTTATTATGTATATATAAATGCACACACATACATGTATAGATTTAAACAAATATTTATATGAATGAATAGTTATACTTCTATTTAATTTAGACTATATATAGAATTATAAATATTTTCTATATAAATCTAAAACAAATTCTTGAAAATACATGTATGTGGGTGTATTTATATATACATAATAAATAAACACAGAAAACACACATTTAGTATGTAAACATGAACTTTTATTTTGGATGTGATTAATCATGATTAATCATTTGACAGCCCTAATTTAAAGTAAAGAAACACATCCGATTTACTCAAACTTTAACTACGATTAAAATTGAAACAGAAAATATTAAAATAAAAACAACTATAAAACAATATTTTAGAGCCAAGCGCTTAAATAAATAAATAAAGTATTCCATTTTTAATTTTTTATCTCTCCAAAAATGTTTTTTTTTTTTTTTTTTTTTTTTTCCATGAGATTTCTCGGTCTTGAATTCACTGCAAAAATTTCTTTTTTTTTTACTTAGATTTTTTGTCTCGTTTCCAGCCAAAATATCTAAAAATTCTTAGTAAAAATTAGTAAATATTATTTTCTTGTTTTCAGAAAAAAACAAGTCAAAATTAAGTGCGTTTTTGCTTGAACAACTGGGTAAGCAAAAGAAAAATCTTACTTTAAACAGAAAACAAGATTATTTTTCTTACCCCCTTGGCAGATTATTTAGCTTGTTTCAAGCAAAAACGCACTTAATTTTATTATTTTTTCTAACAACAAGACAATAATTTTTTTTTTTTTGTCTAGAAAATCCTTGTTGATTATGAAATTTTAGATATTTCGGCTGGAAACAAGAAAAGCATTTTTTGCTGTGAATTTTAAAATTCTTATTTCCAGACCGAGAAATCTCATGGAAATAAATAAAATAATTTTGGAGAGATGAAAATAGAAAAGTGGAATACTTTCTTAAGTGTGCTTGGCTCTAAAATATTTTATTATAGTTTATTAATGTTTTGAATTCGTTTTTATTTTAATTAAAATTTCAATTTTAATTTTAGTTAAGGTTTTAGTAAACTGGATGTGTTTTTTTCTTTAAATATGTATATGTGTGACCCTGGACCAAAAAAATCAATCATAAGGGTCAATTTTGAAATTGTTAAAAGCTGAATAAATAAGCTTACCATTGATGCATGGTTTGTTAGCATAGGACAATATTTGGCCGAGATACAACGCTAATTTTGACCCAGTGTTGGCTATTGCTACAAATATACACATGCTACTTATGACTGGTTTTGTGGTCACATAGTAATTTTTAGTTTTATTTCATTTATTTTTATTTTAGTTATTTTACCACTTAAATTAAATGAGAAATTTTGACTTGGCAACATTTTTAAGTTTAAAATATTTAATTTTATTTCAGTTAAATTTTATTTTAATTTAAAGTAATACAAGTTTTTCACTTTTATAGCTTAATTTTTAGTGTTAGCTAATTTTAATAACTCTCGTTTAAAATGACTTGCATTTGATTTCCAGCTTTAAAAATCAATATTTGACTAAAACAAGCCATTCACAGAGTAACAGAGAATTTTAAAATAGTTTTTTACATGCTAAAACTGTATTCAAATATAGAATGTTCTAATATTTTATTATAGTAATTCGTTTTAATTTTGCAATAGTTTAATCAGTAATTTAGTATTTTGTTGTGTCTTTTTTTAGCTCTAAAATATTTTATCGACACATTGCACTTTGTCATGTGTTTCCAAGTAGCCTGTATCTACATTAATTTAATGTGTTTGCTTTCAAGTAGCTTGGTGCAAAAAACATTTTAAGTAATTTTTCTTTTTCTTACATAAAACATATTAGGAGGAATCATTTACATAACCGATGAATGCGCTTAAAAAATGACAGAATCTGAATTTGGAAAAAAAAAAATCATTCCTGAATCAAATCAAAAAACCGATGAACCAGTTTGTTCAATTTATCTGTCCGATAAATATTGTGCATCCCTAATTAATATTTGTTTTAGTTTACAAAGTATGGTTTAGTGCTTTTTTAGTTGCCGTATTTTAGTTGCCGTTCAGTATCCATTTTCAAAAACTATCGGTTAATATATCGGTATCGGCCAGTGTGGTCCAACCTAGCTATCGGTATCGGCAAAAATCAATTTTTCTCCCATCAGCTGTAAAACAATACAGTGTCATAAAGAAAAGAAGCAGTGTGCATTAGATACCTGTTCCTCTTGCTCCAGAGGCACTTTGGGTTTGACTGCCAGTATGAGGTCAGGGGTCTCATCCCGAAGTTCTCCAGGGTTTTCATAGATGTGTCTGTTCGCTTTCATCCCCACGTTATCATACACATGCCTGACACACATACACATTCAGAGAAAGAAACATTAGTTCAACAGAATAAATAAAAGATTTACAGCATCCAAAATACTACTTCACACTTCACTTTGTGTTGTCTATTGTGCTTATAAATAAGAACGCTTTTTCCGTGCATATTCTTGGTTACTTTAATAAGTGTCCTTATTACTCCAATAATATACTTAATGTAAGTATGAACTGAATGTAGTGTTTTCAGACATTGAATGTTAATTGTTTAAATAAAAAATGTATTATAGTTTACATTTGTATTAAATGCTTTTTGACCCATTCAAGTAGGACTTAAGTACATCTTTAATGACAGTTAAATGTATTATAGTTTTAGTATAGTATTAATATAGTATTAATGACTAATGTATTACAGTTAAAAATTTATATTTAATGTAATTAGCTGAACATTAAATGCATGTTAATTACAACTGTATTTAGGTTTAAATTTATATTAAATGCAGTTAGCTGTGCTTTTTTGACCACTTAATTATGATATTACATATAAAGAGGTACTTATTTCTATTCTATCTGAAATCTGAATAAATAAGCTTTCTACTGATGTATGGTTCGGACAATATTTGGCTGATATACAACAATTTGAAAATCTGAAATCTGAGGGTACAAAAAAATCGAAATATTGAGAAAATCACCTTTAAAGTTGTCCAAATTAAGCTCTTAGCAATGCATATAACTAATCGAAATTTAAGTTTTGATATATTTATGGTAGCAAAATACAATGTATTTTTGGCTATTGCTACTTAAGACGTCATGGATTTAAATGTATTTGTAATGAAACATTTGAAATAATGAAACTGCAATTTATTATGTTTAAAATATACTAACATTAAAATATGCAATATTGAATAACTTAATTAAAATGTATTTTAACTAAAACAACTAAAGTCATTTTTACAAAGTGCAATTTTTGGAAACATTAACAAACAGTCATAGTGTTTTTATTCTTAAGTCCTACTTGAAAACTAAAATGATCAAAAATCAATTGTTTTTAATTAAAATAAAGCTAAAATAAAAGAAAATACACTGTAAATATTAGATAAACGCTTAACTTTGAAAATATATCAGTTTTAGTAACTAAACATTTTTTGTAAAGTTTTACTAATTTTATTGTAAACAAAAAATTTGAAATGTCGCCTTGGCAGCTAACTAAAAAAACCTACTTCAAAACATTAATAAACTATAAACAAAAATGTCACAAAAACGTAATTTATATTTATTCATTTGCTCCTTCCCCCTCTCTATCCATCTGTTTCCCTCCATAGGGAGCAAATATAAGAATATATAGAACAAATGCATATGTACAAACATATAATAGACAATTAGATAATAGATAATTCATGAGGCAGTATAATAACTGTGGCCAGATATTACAAAAATTGTCAATGTAGTGTCAGTCCACAGCAACTGCTAACTAGTTGCCTAGCCTAGTTACTTTCACTACCATTCCAAAGATCTAAGGTTAATTTAAACTTTTGAAATAATGAAATCCCAATTTATTACATTTAAAACATACATTAAAAACAAACATTAAAATAAAATATTGAATAACCTAATTCAAATGTATTTTAACTAAAATAACTAAAACTTTAAAAATGTCATTATTACGAAGTGCACTTTTTCATAGCGTTTTTTATTGTTAACTAAAACTAAAACGTTCAAAAATCCATTGTTGGCAATTAAAATAAAGCTAAAATTTAATTTTTTTTTTTTAATTTAGCAGTTTTAGTAACTAAGCCTTAAAAAATGTTAAAGTTATGACAAATGTTAAAAAATAAAAATAGAACATAATAAAAATTACAAAAGCACATTAAAATAAAACCTACTTCAGAACATTAATAAACTATAAACAAAAATGTCACAAAAAGCTATTTTTAAAATTTTATTTTATTTAAAAGTTTTTAAATATTTATTTTTTTAATGAAAGTTTCTCACTTTTATGGTTTCATTTTTAGTTTTAGTTAACTTTAATAACCCTGTTTCAAAATGACTTTGATTTCCAGCTTTAAAAATCTAATTTTCACTGAAACAAGCAATTCACAGAGTAACAGAGAAATTTAAAATTATTATTTCCAGACCAAAACTCCTAAATGTTTTAATGTATTCAAATATGGAACATCCTAATATTTTATAATAGTAATTATTTTTAATTTTAATATAGTGGTAACACTTTACAATAAGGTTCATTAGTTAAACATTAGTTAATGTATTAACTAACATGAACTAAGCATGAACAATACATTTGTTACTGTATTTACTAATCTTTATTAACATTAGTTAACGGAAATACAGTTGTTCATTGTTTGTTCATGTTAGTTCACACTGCATTAACTAATGTTAACAAAATTTTAATAATGTATTAGTAAATGTTGAAATTAACATTAACAAAGATTAATAAATGCTGCATAAGTCCAGTTCATTATTAGTTCATGTTAACTAATATGGTTAACTAATGTTAACTAATGAACCTTATTGTAAAGTGTTACCAATATAGTTTATTCAGTAATTTATTGGGGGGGAGGGGGGCAGCTTCAAAATATTTTATCGACACATTGCAATTTTGGACCCTGACTTAATCTGTTTGTTAGGGCGTAAACTGTTAGTGTTTAGAGCGAAATAAGAAGTAGGCAATCAGAAATCTGTCTACCCTTCAATGATGTCCTGGTACGGAGAGTGTCCTTCCAGCGAGTAGCTCCGTGTGAGAGAGACGGGTGTGATTTCAGGGGTCTGACTCTTCATGCTGTCCTGCAGGGAAGTCGCCCGCAAAAGTGGCAGGCTGGGTGGGGAAAGGAGCGAATCTGTTTCCATGGGCTCCGGAAATCCCATCTGCTCTTCATGTATCTCCTGCTTTGGAGTTTCACTGTCTGACACCTTAGTTTCAATCTCTTTCTTCTCTTCTTTCTCCTCTCCGCCGCCATCAACCACATCCTCGTCGTCTTCATCCAGAACCCAGGCCTCACCTGAACGCCCCTCTCCGGACTTGCTCTCTGCGTCCTGGATGGCCTTCTGGTAAAGCTCAGAGAAACTCCTAAACACCAGAACAACGGGAAAACAACGTTTCAGCTCATTTATTTCAGCGTTTGCATTTCACTGTTAGTCATGGATGATAAGATCAATGCTGCTATTTTGGATTTCGTTTTTGAAGTGTATTATATAATCGAATTCTTACATAAATCATGCTGAGTAAGTCACTATATACAGGATTTGAAAAACACAGTTTTAACCCATGATCTGTGTGTGTGTTGAATGGATCAATAAGCATTATGAGAGTTGAATGACATCTGACCAGCTGGTGAAACAATGACTAAAACATGTTCATGTCAATAGAATCAGGTCTGTCCTTTATTCATTTGCTCCCTCCCCCTCTCTATCCATCTGTTTCCCTCCCTAGGGAGCATATTTAAAAATATACAGTACAAACGCATATGTTCAAACATATAATAGATAATTAGATAATAGATAATCCATGAGGCACTATAATAATTGTCGCCAATTAAAGTTCTCAGATATTACAGTGGCCAGATATTACAAAAATTGTCAATGTAGTGTCAGTCCACAGCAACTGCTAACTAGTTGCCTAGCCTAGTTACTTTCACTACCATTCCAAAGTTCTAAGGTTAATTTAAACTTTTGTTCCGGGTTCTAAAAGTTCTAAAAAAAGTTTACCATTACATTTATTTTCATATTATTTAACAACATATAATTTAAATGCGGAGCCTGGTAATCCCAGGAGAGGACCTGCATAGTTGTACATTTAACTGCTATCATAATGTGTTTAGCCTAACGTTAGCTAGCTAGGGATACTTCTCTTCAAGGACATCTTAATCGTATTCTTGATAATCATAGTCATGAACACATTTTTTAAATCTTGTAATATTTTAAAGCCTTTATTATTTTTCAACTCTACAGCTGTGCAATAAAATTCACTTCAAAGGTTCACTTTTCATTCATAAAGATGTCTTTTCATGGAAAACAACGTCTTTTTAGTGTGAAAATGACACGAAATGACCCATATAACCAGAAGATGGCAGCAGAGGATCAATCATTGGCTGCAATCGCCATTTAAACTCCCTAGTTTTTTCAAGACGTCTTGCTTTTCCATTTATTCTAAAATGACTAAATTTGAAATAATGAATAATAAAATAAAATGAATAAAATTGTAGTACTTTCACTGCACTGAAGTATATAGTATAGCAAGTGCAGAAAGTTATTAAAATAAATAAATAAATAAGCTCAGACACAAACAGCTTATAAAGGGTGAATTATTTAAATACTTATATATAGTTCACTACAAATTAGTTCAATATTAATGGTATAAGAATTAAATAATGCACTCATTATGAATCGATATGAATATTTTACATAATTTAATAACTACATCTTTTAAGCTTTATCTTGAACTTTAAAAGCTATTAAATAGCCTATATTTAACAACACAAACTTGTTCCTGCTGTAGTTTTGTTACTCTGAATTTAGTCTGAATCATTGAATGCACAGCTCTTTTTTTACATCAGCTTGTCCGATGTTTGGTCGGATTATTATTGTCAATCATAGCAATGACTCGCGCATATTTAGTCGATTTACTCGCTTATTTTTTTTTAAACTCGCGTTTGTCATTCTTGCAACGGTATACATGGATGTTTGGTCCTCTTAGACAAACAAAACTTTAGTTTGATTGTGAATTGATTATGTAGAGAATATAAGCAAAGTACACTCCTATTACGGCACAGTACAGTTAACCGGAAATGACTGAGCTGGCTTGTGACTGAGCAAAGAGTTGTGTGATAAAAAAATAGAATTATAGAATTATAATATGTAAACTAAGAATTGTGAGAAAAAAAAGTCAGAATTGCAAGATTTTAACTTTTTTTTAACATTTTTAAAATGTAAAAATTCTGAGTTTATATCTTGCAATTCTGAATTGTGAGATAAAAAGTCAAGATTTCTGGAAAATTCCCAGAAGCAGGCTTTGCATATTAGGGGAGCAAAGAGACTTCTTTAAAAAAAACATTAAAAATAACAAAAGAAGTCAGAATAGTGAAATATGAACTTGCAATTGCAAGAAAAATGTCAACATTGTGATATAAAAAATCACATTACTGTTTTTTTCTGTGGCAGAAACAACAAAAGAAAATAATTATTATGAGATGTTAACTGAGACTTCTGAGAAGAAAAAGTCAGAATTGCAAGATTTGAACTCAGAATTGTGAGAAAAAAAGTAAAAATCCTGAGTTTATATCTTGCAATTTGAGATAAAAAGTCTAAATTTCTGGAAAATTCCCAGAAATTATTAGGGGAGCAAAGAGACATTTTTTTCCAGACATTTTTACTTTTTATCTCACAATTCTGAGTTTAAATCTTGCAATTCTGACTTTTTCTCACAATTCTGAGGGGAAAAAGTCAGAATTGCAAGATTTAATCTTTTATCTTCTCATTTCTGGAAAAGCCCCAGAAGCTAGTTTGGCATATTAGGGGAGCAAAGAGACATCTTTCAAAACATTAAAAAGGAAAAAAGGAAGACGGAAAAAGAAAAAAATCCAAACATTTTGACTTTTTACCTCGCTAATCAGAATAGTAAGATATAAACTTAGAAGTTTTACTTTTTTTTCTCCAATTCTGAGTTTAAATTTTGCAATTCTGACTTTTTCTCACAATTCTGAGCGAAAAAAGTCAGAATTGCAAGATTTAAACTCAGAATTGTGAGAAAAAAAAGTAAAAATTTTGAGTTTATATCTTCTAATTTCTGGAAAATCCCCAGAAGCAGGCTTTGCATATTAGACGAGCAAAGAGACTTCTTTCAAAAACATTAAAAATATCTTATCGACCTTAAACTTTTGAGCGGATGGGATACACATTGGATGATTAATTATATTATCAACAATACTCCATCCTACACTCACACTATTTTTATCTTGTCAGCCCACTTTTCTCTCAGAATCACTGCAGTGTATGCTTTCTTTACGTCATTGCTCCATTTCATCCACTTCCTTTTACACCAATAAGCCGTCACCTCTATTACCTGCGTGGTTTTCCGTTCTCGTCTGGAGGAATGACTGTGATGTGGATCTTTTGTGCGGTGCGGAGGAGTCTGCTCCGCTCTTCCAGGCTAAGGTGCACCAGGACCTGCCCACAGAGACGAACCACACGAGCTCCCAGCTGCAGCCCGCCGCTCTCCGCATATCCGAACCGCTGGAGCTCTGTTACGAAGCCTTCCTCGCTCATCAGGAAGCCCGGCTGGCCAACACCGTCCCGCAGGGGAGTGACCTCACGCGCCTCACAGCCTCGTGTCACCAGCTACGGGGAAGCACAGAAGCATCATGTTAAAACAGCACACATTATATCATAAAGAGGTCCAAGTCTTAACCCTGTAAAGACTAAAAATATGAAATTGTAGTCAGATTTTTTTTTTTTTTTGTTAAGTATCATATTTGATGGCTCATGTAGGATAATATAGTGATATAATATGGAGGTAAAAACAGCTTGAAGGCTCAAAATGAGCAAAATTTGGTGCAGAAGCTGATATTTATATGGCATACAGTTGATGAAATTCTAATAATCTGTTATGTAAATTAATGAGACCTTTAAGCACACTGCAGAAAATGCTATTCTTGCTTAGATTTTTTGTCTTGTTTCCAGCCAAAATATCAAAAAAATTCTAAAATCAAGAAGGATTTTCTAGACGAGTAATAATTAGTGTCTTGTTTTCAGAAAAAAACAAGTCAAAATTAAGTGTGTTCTTGCTTGAAACAAGCTAAATAATCTGCCAATGGGGTAAGAAAAATAATCTTGTTTTCTGTATGAAATAAGATTTTGTTTCTTACCCCATTGGCAGATTATTTTGCTTATTCTAAGCAAAAACTCACTTAATTTTTATCTTAATTTTGAGTTTCTTCTGAAAACAAGACAATTTTTGTTTTTGTTTTTTTTGTACTCGTCTAGAAAATCCTGCTTGATTTAAGAATTTTTAGATATTTTGGCTGGAAACAAGACAAAAAATCTAAGTAAGAAAAGCATTTTTTTTTTTCAGTGCAGATACTTACATAAAATGATATAAATATCAGTCATCATTCTATATCTTCAAAAATATTAATAATAATGCAACACAATGATGACTGAGAGATGAACAAATAGTTGTTTCTCAAAAGCCTGATGATCATATCTGATGCACACATTTGCGATTTTTCTGAGAAAATAAATGTGTAAATCTAAGTTGCTGTAGTCAGTGGTGTATAAAGTACCTGAAAGCCATACTTAAGTAAAAGTACAGATATCTTACCAGAAAACGACTTTGAGTTTTAGACTAAATAGTCTTAAAGTATGTGATATTTATTGTATTTAAATATTTATATTATTCTAAATGTACTTATTGAAAGTAAAAAAAATTTGCAATTGCGAATTTATATCCACTTCTGAGACAAAAAAAATCAGAATTGCGAGATACAAACTCACAATTGCGAGAAAACAGAATTGCGAGATATACAAACTTGCATTTGTAAGTAAAATTATTTTGCACAATTGCGAGTTTATATCATCAATTTCTGAGAAAAAAAGTCAGAATTCTGAGTTTATATCTCGAAATTCTGACTTTATTTCTCACAATTGCAAATTTATATTACCCAATTCGGAGAAAAAGTCAGAATTGAGTTTGTATCACGCAATTCTGAAAAAAAAAAAAAAAAAAAAAACAGAATTTCCTGAAAAAAAGTAAGAATTCTGAGTTTATATCTCGAAATTCTGACTTTATTTCTCGCAATTGCGAGTTTTTATCATCAATTTCTGAGAAAAAAAGTCAGAATTCTGAGTTTATATCTCGAAATTCTGACTTTATTTCTCGCAATTGCAAGTTTATATCACCCAATTCGGAGAAAAAAAGTCAGAATTGAGTTTGTATCACGCAATTCTGTGGGGAAAAGAACAGAAATTTTTGAAGAAAAGTCAGAATTCTGAGTTTATATCTCGAAATTCTGACTTTATTTCTCGCAATTGCAAGTTTATATCACCCAATTTGGAGAAAAAAGTCAGAGTTGAGTTTGTATCATGCAATTCTGAGGGAAAAAAACCCCAGAATTTTTGAAGAAAAGTCAGAATTCTGAGTTTATGTCTCGAAATTCTGACTCCATTTCTCACAATTGCAAGTTTATATCACTCAATTCAGAGAAAATTTAGGATTTAATTTGTATCATGCAATTCCGAGAAAAAAAACAAAACAGAATTTCCTGAAAAGAAGTCAGAATTGCGAGATACAAACTCGCATTTGTGAGAAAAAAGTCAGAATTGTAAGTTTTATCTCACAATTCTGACTTTTTTCTGAGAATTATGAGTTTATAAACTTTGTGTTTGCTCACAAAAAACTTTTGTGACAGAAATAAAGAGGTGAAAGAAAGAAAATTAAATTTCAATGCAAATTAAACATTTTTTTTGAGGGAAAGGCAATATTTTTGTGAGCAAACACTTTTAGATAGAATGCAATACTTTTGTGAGTTTGCATTAGATGTCTTGGTTGTCGAGAAACAGATTCAGTATAAATAAATAAAAGTGTTTACTAAAAATCGACTGCCTCTGCTGTTAAATTTGTCTGTCACCTGAATTGTTTGTCAAAAATCATACTTTTAGTGGTACAACAGCTTGTTGTTTTTTATAGTTTTGCTTTTATATACTTGACTGTTTGCTGAGATGGTGCTTTCAGGACCACGGACAGATCTTATGCTATTTTAATCACTAACGGACCCTTTTCAATAAACTGTGATGACTTGTTTCAATGCTCATCAGCATCGTAAATCCTCGAAAGTTTTTTATTTTTGGTTTTAAAAAATATATATGGGCATTTATAACACTAGAACGTAGAATTTGTATTAGATCACCTTTGCATCAAATTACAAATCTCTCTTCTGACTGCCGTTACCAGTCTCTCTTAAGTTAACCCAACTATGATGACTTAGTTGGAGTTATTATTAAGTGACTTACATTGTCTGACTATAACACTATTGTCTGATTTTGCTCTATTTCGTCATCAAAAGTAGTCTGAAACAAGTCACAACTGAAACACTCCACTCAAACACAGCAGCGTTTCATTTATGAATGAACGTGCGTTTTTAAACGAATCTAGTGAAATGATTCAATTTCAGATTCATAAAGACAGCCACTTGCTTTATTCCTGAATGAACCATCTGTTCGAACAAATCAAATGAATAATATGATTCAGTAATTAAATCAGTGTCTTGCTGCCACCTGCTTGCAGATCTTTTCAGTTATTTAAATCTTTAATATTTCTGTATTCAAAATTTTAGATTTAAAACATTAATCTCAACATTAATTTATGAATTTGATTGCACTCATGCTGTCACGTTTAGATAAAGGTCTGGGTCCAAAAGCAGGGTGAGTGATTTTAATGAAACAAATACAAATAAACAAACAATAAGCCAACACGGCAAAATACAACATAAACTCAAAAGAACCAAAACAGGGAACAAGGTCTAAGGCCAGGAATCGCAGAAACACAAAATAACATGAACAACAAAAGACAATGCAGACATGAATGCAGAGTGAGTAGTGGGATCTCTTATAGTCCAGATAGTGATTGTGAACAGGTGTGCGTGTAATCAGTGATAACGATAAGGACAGGTGAATGCTATCAGAGTGCAGTGCAGGAAAAGGAAAACAGCGACCTCAGGTGGCTGAGGGAAGCCCCACAGCCCAGATCATGACAGTACCCCCTCTCAAGGGAACGGCTTCCAGACGTTCCCAAAACAAAAATAAAAATCTGGAGGGAGGAGGAACGGTGGAAGGTGCATCAGGGGGAGGGATGGCGGGCCAGGCCCGTGCAGTGGAGGAACGTGAGTTGGCTTCGCCGCCGGAGGAACGCGAGCCGGCCTCACCGCCAGAGGAACGTCAGTCGCCAGAGGAACGCGAGCTGGCATAGCCACCAGAGGAACGTCAGTCGCCAGAGGAACGCGAGCTGGCATAGCCACCAGAGGAACGTCAGTCGCCAGAGGAACGCGAGCTGGCATAGCCACCAGAGGAACGCCAGCAGCCACCACCGCGTCCGGCACAGAGAAAGTGGTCACCGCCGCGCCCGGAATAGAGAGAGCGGCCACCGCCGCGTCCGGAACAGAGAGATCGGTCACCGCCGCGTCCGGAACAGAGAGAGCGGCCACCGCCACGCCAGAAACAGAGAGAGCGGTCACCGCCGCGTCCGGAACAGAGAGAGCGGTCACCGCCGCGTCCGGAACAGAGAGAGCGGTCACCGCCGCGTCCGGAACAGAGAGAGCGGTCACCGCCGCGTCCGGAACAGAGAGAGCGGCCACCGCCGCGTCCGGAACAGAGAGAGCGGTCACCGCCGCGTCCGGAACAGAGAGAGCGGTCACCGCCGCGTCAGGAACAGAGAGAGCGGTCACCGCCGCGTCCGGAACAGAGAGAGCGGTCACCGCCGCGTCCGGAACAGAGAGAGCGGCCACCGCCGCGTCCGGAACAGAGAGAGCGGTCACCGCCGCGTCCGGAACAGAGAGAGCGGTCACCGCCGCGTCCGGAACAGAGAGAGCGGTCACCGCCGCGTCCGGAACAGAGAGATCGGTCACCGCCGCGTCCGGAACAGAGAGAGCGGCCACCGCCGCGCCAGAAACAGAGAGAGCGGTCACCGCCGCGTCCGGAACAGAGAGAGCGGTCACCGCCGCGTCCGGAACAGAGAGAGCGGTCACCGCCGCGTCCGGAACAGAGAGAGCGGTCACCGCCGCGTCCGGAACAGAGAGAGCGGCCACCGCCGCGTCAGGAACAGAGAGCGCGGTCACCGCCGCGTCCGGAACAGAGAGAGCGGTCACCGCCGCGTCCGGAACAGAGAGAGCGGTCACCGCCGCGTCCGGAACAGAGAGAGCGGTCACCGCCGCGTCCGGAACAGAGAGAGCGGTCACCGCCGCGTCCGGAACAGAGAGAGCGGTCACCGCCACGTCCGGAACAGAGAGAGCGGCCACCGCCGCGTCAGGAACAGAGAGCGCGGTCACCGCCGCGTCCGGAACAGAGAGAGCGGTCACCGCCGCGTCCGGAACAGAGAGAGCGGTCACCGCCGCGTCCGGAACAGAGAGAGCGGTCACCGCCGCGTGAGGAACAGAGCGAGCGGTCACCGCCGCGTCCGGAACAGAGAGAGCGGTCACCGCCGCGTCCGGAACAGAGAGAGCGGTCACCACCGCGTGAGGAACAGAGAGAGCGGTCACCGCCGCGTCAGGAACAGAGAGAGCGGTCACCGCCGCGTCAGGAACAGAGAGAGCGGTCACCGCCGCGTCCGGAACAGAGAGCGCGGTCACCGCCGCGTCCGGAACAGAGAGAGCGGTCACCGCCGCGTGAGGAACAGAGCGAGCGGTCACCGCCGCGTCCGGAACAGAGAGAGCGGTCACCGCCGCGTGAGGAACAGAGCGAGCGGTCACCGCCACGTCCGGAACAGAGAGAGCGGTCACCGCCGTGTCCGGAACAGAGAGCGCGGTCACCGCCGCGTCCGGAACAGAGAGAGCGGTCACCGCCGTGTCCGGAACAGAGAGAGCGGTCACCGCCGCGTGAGGAACAGAGCGAGCGGTCACCGCCGCGTCAGGAACAGAGAGAGTGGACGCCCTCTCTCTACAAAACGCCTCCGCCATCGCCCTATAGTAGGGACGCTTCCGCGCCGCCTCAGCGTTGAGGGCATCCATCACCGCCAAACAGGCGTAGATGGTCTCGAAGCGGGCGACCGACGCCACCTCCGCCTCCTCAGAAAAAAAACTACTCCCCGCTGGACCCATCTGGGATGTCTGCATTCTGTCACGTTTAGATAAAGGTCTGGGTCCAAAAGCAGGGTGAGTGATTTTAATGAAACAAATACAAATAAACAAACAAAAAGCCAACACGGCAAAATACAACATAAACTCAAAAGAACCAAAACAGGGAACAAGGTCTAAGGCCAGGAATCGCAGAAACACAGAATAACATGAACAACAAAAGACAATGCAGACATGAATGCAGAGTGAGTAGTGGGATCTCTTATAGTCCAGATAGTGATTGTGAACAGGTGTGCGTGTAATCAGTGATAACGATAAGGACAGGTGAATGCTATCAGAGTGCAGTGCAGGAAAAGGAAAACAGCGACCTCAGGTGGCTGAGGGAAGCCCCACAGCCCAGATCATGACACATGCCACCTCTGAGCCTCATTAAACATATGAAAAGGTAAAAACAAAGGTAAAAACAAAATTCCCCTGTAAATCAAAAAGGAGTCAAATATCACCTGGTAATGGGAAGGCAAATTTTTTAGCCAAGTGCTCCTAACAAGAAAAGTAAGCATAGACCCCTGCTACTGATTACAGGTAATAATGTTATAAATAATATTCAGTTTCTTACACAGACTGATTGTTTCGCTTCATAAGACCTCAATATATCCCCAGAAGATATTAATTTTATCTTGCCTGTATATTTTTTTTTGACTCTCAAAGTGACAGTAGCTGCTGACTTGCTGCTTACCCCCGGAGCATCCAAGATGTAGGTGACTTTGTTTCTTCAGTAGAACACAAACTGTCAGTCATATAATGGAAGTCAATGGGACCCACAGCTTTGAGAATCAAAACCAAAATTAAACCCTGCGGCTTGTGACGATACATTGAGGTCTTAAAACACATAACGATCGGTCTGTGCAAGAAACTGAACAGTATTTATATAATTTTTTACCTCTGATCCACTACAATGTCCAACTGTCCTGAGCATGTTCACAACAGCCGGAGTGTATCGCGTCATGCTTTGGCATAGTAGACGCATGCATGGAAGCGATCTGTCTCGCATATACGTCACTCAATGAGTGCATTTTCATGCTCGTTCTTAAGCCGTTTATGCTTAATAAGCCGAAAACGCATGTGGTCATGTAAACGCGGTCACCCGTTTTGTTTTATCGGAGTAAGGTCATTAACAGCGCAAGCATAAACCGGTCATCACAGTTAGTTTTTTGCCTCTTACTCCGATTTCGTGCAGAATGTCAATGCAATAACCCGCTTTCTGTTGGCTTACTTAAGTGCGCATGTGTGATGCATGACAGGAACGCATCGTAAGTACAGATTTTAGCGGTAAAGATTGCAGTAAATATATGACAAAAGCAGACTCTTTCATGACTCAGAAAATGATTGGTTCAGTCAAAACACAGTATTTGTAACTTCATGAGAGGATAATATATGAGCTGTAAGTTTCCCACTGACATGTTGCAAGCTTTATTTAACATCACTACTGACTAATGTATGGAATACACAGAGTCAGATACGCAAATGATTATATGTTGACGTCACTACAGGTAAATAACCTGATTTATTAATGAAGGCATGTAAACGCAGCTTACTTGCATTGTCAGGTTACTGATGTGCATGTAAATGGGCAAAACTGGTTATTTTAATAAGCTGTTATTTGTGAGTTATCAGCTTACTGATGTGCACGTAAACGTGCTCATTGTTTACACAGAGTGATCGTGGGTACGACGGCTACTTAAAATGCTAATTACTTGTGCTTTTGCTGATTGTTGCAACAGATTAAAAACTAAAAGATTATGTTTGCTTGCGCAAATACATCCGGTAGTTTTGACTTTTCACCAGCTTCCAACATTTGAGTCTGTTCGACTAAAGTTATGGTTGCTTGGTTTTCGACACGTGACGCCTCTTGTGAACGAACTCAGGACAGTTGAACATTGTGGTGGATCAGAGGTAAAAAATGATATAAATACTTTTCAGTTTCTTGCACAGACGGATTGTTTCGTGTCTTAAGACCTCAATGTATCGCCACAAGCCGCAGGGTTTAATTTGGTTTTGTCTGTGTGTGTTTTTTTGACTCTAAAAGCCGTGGATCCCATTGACTGCCATTATATGACTGACTGCAACGTTTTGAATAAAAAATCTTCATCTGAGTTTTACTGAAGAAACAAAGTCACCTACAGGGGGTAAGCAGATAATCATCACATTTTCATTTTTGGAAGAACTATCCCTTAAAAGAGTAGTTTCTTGTAAAACATACGCCAATATTCTTTGCTTTATTCACATACTATATTAAAGGGATAGTTCACCCAAAAATGAAAATTTGATGTTTATCTGCTTACCCCCAGAGCATCCAAGATGTAGGTGACTTGGTTTCTTCAGTGGAACACAGACAAAGATTTTTAACTCAAACCTTTGCAGTCTGTCAGTCATATAATGGCACTGAATGGGCACCAAACCTTTGAAAGTAAAAACATGCACAGACAAATCCAAATTAAACCCTGTGGCTCGTTGATGTCCGCTGATGTCCTAAGACACAAAACCATAATTTTTTGCAAGAAACTGAACAGTATTTATATAATTTTTTACCTTTGATACACAGCAATGTCCAACTGTCCTGAGCATGCACTCAGCATCCGGAGCATTACCTGTGAATGCGCTCTGGCGTAGTATACGCAAACACCGGAAAGGGAAATCGGTGAAAAGTCAACAGTCCCGGATGAGTTTGCGCAAGCAAATGTGATCTTTTAGCTTTAAATCGATTGAAACAATCAGGATAAGCGCAAGTAATTACCATTTTGAATAGCCGCTATACCCACAATCTCTGTGCACTGTGTAAACAATGAGTGTCGTATACAAGCGACAGATCGCTTCCGGCATTTGCGTATACTACGCCAGAGCGCGTACACATGTAACGCACCAGATGCTGAGCTCGCGCTCAGGACAGTTGGACATTGCTGTGTAACAAAGATAAATAAATGATATAAATACTGTTCAGTTTCTCGCAAAAAAGGATTGTTTCTTGTTTTAGGACATCAACGTATCGTCACGAGCCGCAGGGTTTAATTTGGATTTGTCCGTGCATGTTTTTTTTTTTTATTTCAAAGGTTTGGTGCCCATTTACTACCAACAGACTGCAACAGTTGAGTTAAAAATCTCGTCTGTGTTCTACTGAAGAAACAAAGTCACCTACATCTTGGATGCTCTGGGGGTAAGCAGATAAACATCAATTTTAGGTGAACTATCCCTTTTGGTTTATTCACATACTATATTAAAGCTTACCTCCAGTCTCTGGACAACCTCCTTAATATCCTCAACTTGGCTTTCTGACATGGTCACAGTCACCGCCTCGCCTCTCTCGTAGAAGATATCCAGAGAGGGGCCACCCTGAGCTCCAGGCTCGGTCACGGCCTTCCAGCCGATCACATCGCGGCAGCTGCAGTTGAATATGACGGTTCGCGTGAATCGCTCAATCAGCACGACCGACTCCGCCGACACGCCGAGCAAACAGGACAGGCTCAGACCGTTGCTCTCGCCGCCATGAACGACAGTGACGGCCCACACTAAAGCACCGGCGCTGTGAAGCTCTGCACCTTTAGCTCCCTTCAGCTTCTCCTTGCGCTTCCCGCCCAGCGACAGCAGGGGGAATTTGGTGGAAGAATCAATGGGTGTTGTGGTGACGTAGTTTTCCGCTAAGTCTTTCAGGTACTCCTGCCGCGTGCGTGTGGCCATAGAGCGAAATTTCTCTGATTTCTCTGCTCCGTTCTCTGCGTTAATGGCTTTGGCGAGGAGAAAGTCACGGAAGGCAGAAGAACGTGGGAAGCGTGCACCTTTGGGGAAGAGAGGACCAAAGAGAGGGATGTCCTTGGAACGAGTTACTGCAACTCTGAGAAAGATGGAGATAAAGACATGTTTAATTTTATTATTCTAACATTTTATGTTTTCTTTTTCTTCAGTGTGCTCTGTCTGCTCTCTTACCTGTAATAGGTGTTTTCGGTGCAGGGCTCATGGACTCGGACAATAATGAACACATGCTGAAAGTGAGAACGGATGGCTTTGGGAGTGAAGGGTAAAGCACCTGGCTCCTGGAAGACTATTGTGACGATATCATTCCCTATGTGCCTCTTCCTCAGTAGCTAGAAGAGAAATAGAAAAAAAGAGAAAGAAACTGTTAAACTTCTGAAATTTAAAAATTCTTTTAAATTCTAAATTCTAAACTCTATTCTACTTAATGTGCATTTGTAGTGTTTTTCAAATCTTTAAAGTATATTTTAAAAAACTGTACTTGGAGATAATATAAATTAAATAAACGTCACTTAAGGCTACTTAAAGGCTGTTTCTTAAAACACTTAAGTACACTTTTAAAAAGCACTTTTTAATAATGTTAAATTAAAGGTTTTTCTTTAAAGTACATTCTAAACCATTATGTTTTAAAGAAGTACACTTATTTTGATTGTTGACTAACATACTAAAACACATGCAAATGTTCGATATTACGTTTAAAGTTAATGTATTTTAAATGTACTAAATTGCACATTTTTTCATTACAAATATATTTGAATGCATTGCATACAAGTTTTAATAGAAATGACATTAAAGTTAATTTTAGTTAATCATAAACGCCTGTCAGTACATTCAGTAGTACTTTAACCATATGTCATAGACAATAGAAGTAATTGTAAAATTACATAAAAATTTACTTAAGTCTACTTAAGTAGGTCAAAAAACACTTCAAAGTTAAGCTAAGTTCAATTAATATAAATGTAAACCTAAATACAATTGTAATTAACATGCAATTAAGTGACTGAAGGCATTACATTCTGTTCACACTTAAGTATATTCTTTTAAAGTACATGCATATGAGATTCCAATACTTATCCTACTGTTGATTCATATTATTGTGCTGTTATATACTGTTAGTGGTACATATATTTACCTGTTGTGTATTGTTGGGTGTGTATGGAAGCATGGTGGAGACATGGAACATAATCTCGTAATCCTGGTAGCGAGTATACAGTGAGTGTGTACCGGTGGAGTCGGCTGCAAATAAACACACAAATCACACACCAAATCAAAATCTGCGATTGTCACTCTCTGTACATTCTTTTTATTCTTCTGCATATGCACCATCCTTCAAAAGTCTGGGGTCAGTAAGATTTCTAATGTTTTAGAAAAAAGCCTCTTTTGTTTATCAAGGCTCGATCACCTTCAGAAATCATTTATTTTTATTTTCAATGTTGAAATTATATTAATATTTTAACTCACTTTTGGTGTCTAGTTGAGCTCTGTATTTCTCCCAGCCCTTGAGTCGCACTCGCTCTCCAAGAAGGTCCAGAAACTCGTCAAACACTGGTCCAGCGCTCTCATTGTTATACATGTCCTCTTCAGTACTCTGGCCTGCTTTGCAGTACATAATGCCCACCTTACGCTGGAAATTCAACTTTACACACACACAAATAAAAAATGCATTAACAAGGATGAAATTACAGTTACTTCTCTAACTTGGATTTACACATACAGCATCATAGTTCCTCATTTTGACATTAAGCCAGTTTCACATTGCATGCACAAGTGTAAGTGCAGCATCAACGTAACTAAAAAAAGCAGGCTTATATATATTTTTAAGCTTCTACAAGATATATGCATTTACAGTAAATGTTATGCAATCATGTCTGATTGGAAATACATTTACATTTATGCACTTATCGGTACATTTAACAGATGCAATCTGTCATAGAGTCAACTATAATCAAAATACACAACACCAGTTTTAGACTACTAAAATAGGAAGCAAGGCAAAATGCACTGAGGAACAGAATTTGTCAAACCAGCTTATGTATCTTTGGGTTTGAAATAGGAGTTGCACAGACTCCGATATGTATGTTTGTGCGTGTGTGTGTGTGTGTGTGTGTGTGTACCTGGTATTCATCACGTCATGGGGACCAAATGTCCCCACAAGGATAGTAATACCAGTAGATTTTGACCTTGTGGGGACATTTCAAACAGGCTTATAAATCATGCACAATGAGTTTTTTTGAGGAAGTAAAAGTTGCACCATCTCCTGTGAGGGCTAGGTTTAGGTTTAGGTGTAGGGTAGGTGTAGGGCCATAAAAAATACGGTTTGTACAGTATGAAAACCATTACGCCTATGGAATGTCCCCATAAAACATGTAAACCCAACGTGTGTGTGTGTGTATATATACACAGTGCCATGCTAGTATTCATACCCCTTATTTTTTTTTAACATTTTGTTATGTTACAGCCTTATGTTAAACTGCTTTAAATTACTTTTTTTCCACATCAATCTACACTCCATGCACCATAATGACAAAGCACAAAACAGATTTGTGACAACTTTGCAAACGTATTAAAAATAAAACACTGAAATAAGTACATTGCAAAAGTATTCATACCCTTAACTCAGTACTTAGTTGAAACATTTTTACAGCCTCTGGTCTATTTTTCACATCTGCATTCTTGTCCTCACCTCTTCACCTCTCAAGCAAAGTCAGCTTAGATGGGGTCTGGCAGACATTTTCAGGTTTTTACAGAAATGTTTAATTGGGTTCCAGCTCAGGCTATGACTGGGCCACTCAAGGACATTTACAGAGTTGTCTATAAGCCACTCCTGCTGTTTGCTTAGGGTCATTGTCCTGTTGGAAGGTGAACCTTCTGCCCAGTCCGAGGTTCTGAATGCTCTAGACTAGGTTTTTTGCTAAGGCTATCTCTATATTTTGCTGTGTTGAGCTTTCCTTCCACTCTGACAAGTCCCTCAGTCCCTGCCACTGAAAAACAGCCCCACAGCATGAGGCTGCTATAACCACACTTTACTTTTGGGATGGTACTCTGGAGGTGATGAGCAGTGCTTGATCTCTTTCAAACATAATGCTTGGAATTGAGATTTATCAGACCAGAGAATTTTGTTTCTCAAAGTCTGAGGGTTCTTTAGGTGCTTTGTTGGAAATACCAAGTGCGCTTTTATATGTCTTCACTGAATATTGAGTTTGACTACACTATAAATGCTATACGCTATAAAGACCAGATCGGTGGAGTATTGCAGTGATGTCCTTCTGTAAATTACTCCTATTTCTACATATGATCATGGAGCTCAACTAGAGTGATTCTCAGGTTCTTGGTCACCCATCTAACCAAAGCCCTTCTCCATCAATTGCACAGTTTGGCCAGGAGGCCAGCTTTAGGAAGAGTCCTGGTTGTTCCAAACTTCTACCATTATGGATAATGGCGACTACATGGTTTTGTGAGTAGAATTTTTCAATTTTCTAAACTGATCTGTGCCTTGATGCAATCCTGTCTCTAAGCTCTACAGGCTTGGTTTTTGCTCTACACTCTTAAAAATAAAGGTGCTTTACAGCGGTGCCATAGAAGAACCATTTTTGGATCCACAAAGAACCATTCAGTCAAAGGTTCTTTAAAGAACCACCTCTTTCTTATCTTTTTATAATCTGAAGAACCTTCTTTCGCCACAAAGAACCTTTTGCAAAACAGAAAGGTTCTTCAGATGTTAAACGTTCTTTATGGAACTGTTTAGACAAAAAAGGTTCTTATATGGCATTGTGAAGCACCTTTATTTTTAAGAGTGTATTATGCATATTCAGCAGTTTTTTCCGCTTTTATTCAGCCTTTATACTCATTATAATCATTCAAATAAATTTGCCACTGGTTAACTTCACTTGAATTTGAACTTGAAAAGGGTGTACACATTTCTGTAATGGAAACATTTCAGTTTTTTCTTTCTAATAAATTTGTAAATTTGTCACAAACCTGTTTTGTTCTTTGTCATACTGATGTATGCAGTGTAGCTTGATGTGGAAAAAAAGTAATAGTAATTTAAAGCAATTTAACAAGGCTGCTACATAAAACGTAAAAAAAAAAACATTAAGGGGTTTGAATACTTTCGTAAGGCACTGTTAAGATGTTTGTTGTTTCACTATTTCTAGTAGCCTTTCAGTAACTTGCGAACTCAAGCTTTCAGTTCTGCAGAACTGCTAAAAGTAGCTCAATATAACATGTCTTACCCCCTGTTCGTCCAGTTTGAGAAGCGTGTCTCTCACTTTAGGGGATGTGGATGCCAGTCTGAGGCAATGTAGGTTGAGATCCGGCAAAATAAACTCCAGCAGTCTCTTGGGCGAAAGGCCGCGTGGTGTGGTGTGGCGCGCTGCGGAGGGAACAGACTCCTCCAGGATCGAACCTCTCAGTGTTTTCAGCTGGAGGAAAACAGCAGGGACCAATTAATTAATGAGTGCAAAAAACAATGAAGACTTAAAGGGGTCATATCATTCTCCTGAGGTTGATAATGTAATGTAGATTGATTTACAAGGTATCACAATCTCATGGATATACAAGTCAGAATTTTATCTTACTTTTTGACCAAATAAAGCAACTATACCAAATTATTTTGTTTTATTTATAAGTGCTAATAGAATTTCCTTAAATTAATGTGTAACAGAAGTTTCAAAATGTCATCTGCAATGGGAGAGAGAGTCATTTATTTACTTCAGTGGTCCTGAAAATGATTCTGTAGTTGTACTGGGAACCACTTGATCCCTCTTTTTCTTCCCTACGGAAACTGACGGCCACCGGCCCCAAACGCTCGTCCATGCCAAAGAAATTCTGATGATCTGGAATAAAGGAAGGAACCAAATGCTATAAATAAATAAATAAATGTGAAAACAACAGAAACAAACACCAGAATACTAAACACTAGAAAAAGAGGAACTATGATTGGGTAACCTTTAACGGCTCAATAGTGAGATGAACAAGCGTACAATATGAGTAATCAGAGCATCAAGATGTGCACTTTATTTAATTTCATAGCACAGCCTTTTTCAGTGCTCAAAATGTCTGTGTCCTATGGTTTCTATAAAGACATACTGACAGACAGATAATTTGAAAGTTGCAGTGATAATTGTACAGTGATAATTATTAGTAATTGTAATGATGCATTATTATTTATATTTATAATTATTTATATTTGCGCATTGCATCCTTGGCAATCCTACCGTGGGATGAAATTTGAAATCTAATTATACTTTGAAGTGCAGAATGAGTCATCAGAATTGTTCATCTGTACTCTTCGCACCCTCTAGTTTGAGAACTACTGCAGTAGTGCGCACACTGTCTACAAAAAGGTACTTTTAAAATATAATAAAATACAATTATACATCAAGAGACCAAACAGAGGCACTTGAGAAGCACCCGTCATCACATCTAACTCAAGGCACTGCTTGCTCATCTGGATAGACAGTCTTCCTGTTCGCTGCAGATACAAGAGTCTACTGTTTAAACTTGAAAAAGTTTGAATTTCTCCGTTGGCTTGTGTATGACCAACAAACTATTAAATAAAAAACAAACTAATATTCCATGGAGCACAAAAGCAAGTCTAAAACAAAATGTTAGAAACTGACAGCCTTTTTCTGAGCGACTCGCAGCACTGAATGCGAATGGTGCCTGTTGTGCCATCTGTTGTACTGTTGTGGGTGAATTTGCATTTTGTTAAGCCCAACACATATTTTGTGTTAACAGATCATTTGAATGTCATTTTGTAAACTTCCTCTACACCACATCTGATGCAAATGGGCCCTTACAGCAATAAAAGAGAAAAAAGTGCAATATTGCACCTTTAGGGGTATGACAGCTTACAGCAAGGACTTAAGGGACAACGTTGCACCTTATTTACCCTTAAAAGTACATATTAGTACCTTAGAGTAGTAATACATTCTGCAGACGTACCCCTTAAGGTACTACTATGAAGCTTTCAGTGGCAAATAAGTTATTTAGCTTTAATGTGCACATTAGTACCTCAGAGTAGCAATGGAGTAGTACCTTTTAGAGGTAAATAAAACAAGTACCTTGGAGTAGTAATACTTCATGTAGTAGTAGCCCATAAGGCAGTGGTTTTCAACTTTGGTCTTGGTGACTCACTGCTCTGCACATTTTGTATGTCTTTCTATATGCATCTTTCAACTCACTTGATTCAGAATATTATCTCTTTAGTACACAGAACTCCATGAAATGAAACTGGGGGGAAGACCAAAGTATACTTTTTTTAAAGCGTACACACACAGTTGTACACGTTGTGGCCGGGCGGGGAACAGCACGACAAGACAAGACTTTTAGTTGAGCCCCGGAGGGTGAGTTTATTGAACAGACTTAAGTGAAACGGTGAAGTGGCAGGTGAATGTGCGTCGGTGCTCCGTGAGAGGTGAAGTCCTTGTCGTGCAGAATTCCCCAGGAAGGTGCAAGCAAACGGGTAGGTGCTTGAAGGTGAGTTCGCGGTGGTGGCGGTGTCCAGAAGTGACGGTGGCCAATCGTTCACGGCGAATCTGTAGGGGGAAATGAGAGCAGAGAGCAGGTAAGCTTCAACCTCATCGGAGATAGTTTCTCAGTGATCTGTGGTGAGCAACCGGCTTTTGTAGGGGCGGCGTCCGTGAACGATTGGTCCGTGGTGATGAGGTCCAGGTGTTTGGCGTGAGTTGCCAGGGCGACGCTGATTGTGCCTCGGGACTCCCGCCACACTCCCCCCCCCAAGCGACGTCCTGGTCCTGGTGGCAGAAACAAAAGGGGAGACAGGGGGTGGGAGGGGAATGACCCCTGACAGACCTGCATACGCTGCCCAAGACCGAGAGAGTCCGTCAGCGTTGGAGTTGCTGGATCCGGCCCGGTGGCGCACATCGAAGTGGAAGTCCTGGAGCGAGAGGAACCACCTCGTGACCCGGGCGTTAGTGTCTTTGGCCCGGGCCATCCACTGTAGCGGTGCATGATCTGTAAACAGTGTAAAATGTCGACCTAATAAATAGTACCTCAGCTCCAGGACTGCCCACTTGATGGCGAGAGCTTCTTTCTCTACCGCGGCGTAGTTGCGCTCGGCCTTGGACAGCTTCCGGCTGATGTACACAATCGGATGCTCCTCTCCCTCCTGGACCTGGGAGAGCACGGCCCCCAATCCCGTGTCGGAGGCATCCGTTTGGAGCAGGAAGGGACAGTTGAAGTCTGGGGCACGCAGGACGGGCTCGGTGGTCAGGGCCTCCTTGATGCGCCGGAAGGCCTCCTCGGTTTCCCCAGACCAACGGATCCGCTCTGGCTGTCCCTTCCTGGTCAGGTCTGTCAGAGGGGCGGCTATAGAGGAAAAGCCGGGGATAAAGCACCGATAATAACCCGCCAACCCCAAGAAGGCACGTACCTGCGACTTGGTGGATGGCTTAGGGGCATCCATAATGGCTTTGACCTTGTCCTCCTGAGGCCGGATGAGTCCTCTTCCCACTTTGAAGCCGAGGTACCTGCCTTCGTTCATGGCTAGGTGGCATTTGCGGGGGTTGGCGGTTAGTCCAGCCCGGCGAAGCTCCAACAGCACCCTGCGCAGCCGCTCCAGGTGGTCTTCCCACGCCTCCGAGTGGATGACCACGTCGTCGAGGTACGCTGCGGCATAGGCCTGATGGGGACGGAGGATTACATCCATTAGTCGTTGAAAGGTGGCGGGGGCCCCATGCAGGCCAAAGGGGAGAACCCGGTACTGCCAGTGCCCCGAGGGCGTCGAGAAGGCCGTTTTGGGCTTGGCGTCGGCCGAGAGGGGGACTTGCCAGTAGCCTTTGGTGAGGTCGAGTGTTGTGATGTACCGAGCCCTCCCCAACCGTTCCAGGAGCTCATCCACTCGGGGCATGGGGTAGCTGTCAAAGTCGGAGATGTCGTTTAGGCGTCGGTAGTCATTACAGAACCTCAGGGTGCCGTCGGGCTTCGGGACCAGGACAATCGGGCTGGACCACGGGCTCCGTGATGGTTCTATTACCCCCAGCTTGAGCATCTTTTGGACTTCCGCCTCTATAGCCTGCCGGCGGGCCTCTGGGACTCGGTAGGGCCGTTGCCGGACGAGGACGCCCGGAGGGGTGCAGATGTCGTGGCTTAGGACATTAGTCTGGCCGGGGCTGTCGGAGAAGACGTCCAGGAACTGACCGACCAGGTGCCGCAGCTCCGTCTTCTGTGTGGCTGACAGGTTGGGATTGACATCTACAACCGCGGGATCTTGGGAGGCGAGGGCGGCGAGCTGGTCCCGGTCCCCGATCCACTTCTTCAACAGGTTAACGTGATATAATTGGTTTACTCTTCTTCGGCCGGGTTGTCTTACCCGGTAGTTAACTGGGCCCACTCGCTCTTCAACCGTGTAGGGCCCCTGCCACTGGGCCAAGAACTTGCAGGCTGCGTTGGGGACCAGGACCATCACCCTATCTCCAGGTTGGAACTCCCGCGGTTGGGCCGCCCGGTTGTAGAGACGTTGCTGGGCCTGTTGGGATTTCACCAGGTGTTCCCGGACTAACGGCATGACCCGGTCGATCTTCTCCCGCATGTCTCGGACGTGCTCGACGACGGTCCGGTAGATTGCCGGCTGCTGCTCCCAGGCTTCTCGGGCTACGTCGAGGAGGCCACGGGGTTGCCGGCCGAAGAGGAGTTCGAAGGGAGTGAACCCTGTGGAGGCCTGTGGTACCTCCCGGATGCCGAACAGCACATAAGGCAAGAGCAGATCCCAGTCCTTTTTGTCTTCGGCGGCCACCCGTCGCAACATCTGTTTTAAGGTCTGGTTGAACCTCTCGACGAGCCCGTCGGTCTGGGGGTGGTAGACCGAGGTCCTCACTTGCTTTACCTTCAGCAGCCGGCAGAGGTCAGCCATTAGCCGGGACATAAAGGGGGTTCCCTGGTCGGTCAGTATCTCCGACGGTAGACCCACCCGGCTGGAGAGCAGGAACAGCTCGCGAGCGATGGCTTTGGCGGTGGCTTGGCGGAGGGGGACTGCTTCTGGGTACCGGGTGGCGTAGTCCACGATAACGAGGATGTGCTCGTGTCCCCGGCCAGACCTCGGCAACGGCCCCACGATGTCCATCCCGATTCGCTCAAAGGGCACCCCGATGATGGGTAATGGAATCAGCGGGCTGGGGGGAGGTTTTCTGGGTGACGTGCGCTGGCACGTAGGGCAGGCCTGGCAAAACCTCCTGACCTCGGCCTCCAGGCCGGGCCAGTGGAATCGATCCCGAATCCGTTGCGTCGTGTTTTGGGCTCCCAGGTGACCAGCCATGGGGTGCGAATGTGCCAACTCTAGGACCAGCTCCGTCTTGGTCTTTGGGACGACCAGCAGGTGTTTGACCTCCCCCCGTCGCTCCGCGACGCAGTATAGCAGACCGTTCTGGACGACGAAATATGGGAGAGGGTGAGGTGCCGGGAGGACTTCCTTTCCCTCCAGGATGCGGACCTGTCGCCAACAGTGCTTCAGCCGGTCGTCCTCCTTCTGGGCGCGGCCAAAGTCTCCCCCGCCCGTAACCTGCCGGAAGACATCATGGAAGAGGTTAGTATTACGGGAGGGGGACTCACCATCTCTCCCACTGTCGGTTGTCAACAGGTTGGTATGGCCTCGAGATCCCCGCGACGGCGGCCGATGCTGGTGGTGCCGAGGACGAGGGGACCGGGCAGCTTCGGCGAGGGCAGCCTCCAACCCCGGCCAGTCGCGCCCCAACAGCAATGGGACCGGCAGGTCGCTTACGACTCCGACTTCCAGGGTCCAGGCTTTTCCATCCCTACGAAAGGTAAGTAGACTTGTAGGTACCTGACGGGTGTCACCGTGGACACACGTGATAGGCATCGTTGACTTGGGGGCTGGCCGGGGTTCTAGGGGTCCGGGCCTGGCGAGGGAGACTGAACTTCCGGAGTCGAGGAGGGCCCGATACCGTCGTCCTCGAATCATGACGAAGGTCGTGGGGGCTCCTGGTGGCGTTTCCCGGTGCACCACGCAGCCGGTCATCCAGGCTTTGGGGGTCGGTGATGGTGGATCGGTGGGCATTGGCTCGTCGCGGGGACTGGGCGGTCTGTATACTGCGCGGGGGTGCGCCTCTGGCGTGCGTCGCTCCTGGTTCACCCTCCGGGGGAAAGGCGGCGCTCGCTCCCCGGCCTCCCGGTGGAAGGCTGCGTCCGCCAGCTCCACGGCGTCAACCAGCTCGGCTAGAGTTCTTGGACCCTTCATCCCGGCCGCCTGCTTCATTGAACGCGGTAGCGCTCTCAGCACCCGGTCGACTACTACTTTCTCGACTACCTGGGCCGGAGATGGCGAGTTCTCTAGTAACCAATGCTCTGCTAACCGCATCAGATCGGCTATTTGAGCGCGAATTGGCAACCGTGCTTTAAACTCCCAGTCATGAAAACGCTGTGCAGCCGCAACGGCTGAAAGCCCCAAACGCCCTAAAATTTCTCTCTTTAATTCACTATAGTTATTTTGTGCTGCTGCTGGCAATGAAAAATACGCCCGTTGGGCCTCACCAGAAAGCAGCGGTGCCAATATCTCCGCCCAAATTCCTCTCGCCCAACCCTCTGTGCGAGCGACAGACTCAAACATTTTGAGGTAAGCCTCAATATCATCATCTGCGGTCAGTTTAGGTAGTAGTCGAGCGGCGGCGGCGCGGGGGTCCGGCAACGGGACGGTGTGAGCAGCCGGGGCACGTAGTTCTGCCAAATATCCTTGAATCTGTCCATGTTGCTCCGTCAACAGTTCAAAGCATTGCTGCTGGCGGACGCTAACCTCGGTGAGTTGTTTGACCAGTTCTTCCATGATCTCGGGGAGCGGCGCGCCCTGAAAAAAACAGAACCGGAAGTGAATGGGGGCAAGATGGCGGTGTAAACAAACAGTGAGTCTTGCTCGTCGGTGTTCTCAGGCCCGGAAACTTGCCCGCATTCTCCACCACCTTGTGGCCGGGCGGGGAACAGCACGACAAGACAAGACTTTTAGTTGAGCCCCGGAGGGTGAGTTTATTGAACAGACTTAAGTGAAACGGTGAAGTGGCAGGTGAATGTGCGTCGGTGCTCCGTGAGAGGTGAAGTCCTTGTCGTGCAGAATTCCCCAGGAAGGTGCAAGCAAACGGGTAGGTGCTTGAAGGTGAGTTCGCGGTGGTGGCGGTGTCCAGAAGTGACGGTGGCCAATCGTTCACGGCGAATCTGTAGGGGGAAATGAGAGCAGAGAGCAGGTAAGCTTCAACCTCATCGGAGATAGTTTCTCAGTGATCTGTGGTGAGCAACCGGCTTTTGTAGGGGCGGCGTCCGTGAACGATTGGTCCGTGGTGATGAGGTCCAGGTGTTTGGCGTGAGTTGCCAGGGCGACGCTGATTGTGCCTCGGGACTCCCGCCACAACGTACAATTACAAAGTATAGTACATTTGAGGTATATGCGAATGCAGGTGGTCTACACAAGCTAATCTTTATGTCTGCACTATTTCTCTAGAAGAGAAATATGCTATCTCATAACCCTCTCACACAAGCGTTCAGCAATGTGATCATCTGTTATTGCTGCAGTCTCCACTATTTTGTTGTTGTTCTGTCTCTTCAGTTTTGTTTTCTACTATGAAAACACTGCCTTGGTCGGTGTTGCCACCTTGTGGAACAACAAATTAGTGAAAAAGTCAGTGTACGCATATAAAGCATGCATGGTAACAAAAATTAGATGGTGCACATACTATTCTGGAATTTGCATCACACTTACTGTATCCAGACAAGACAAGAGAGACATACAAAATGTGAGGAACAGTGGGTTCCAAGAACCAGAGTTGAGAACCACTGGCTTACGTTCCATAAGTAGTATTACTTTATGTAGTAATATGTCCCAAGGCAGGGCTGTGCAACTTCGGTCCTTGAGGGCCATGGTCCTGCAGAGTTTAGCTCCAACCGTAATCAAAAAACACCTGCCTGTAGCTTTCTAGTGATTATGAAGACATTGATTAGCATGTACAGGCGTGTTTGATTAGGGTTGGAGCTAAACTCTGCAGGACCGAAGTTGCCCAGTCCTGCACTAGGACATGGGTGCCCAATCCTGTTTCTGAAGATCCACCTACCTGCATAGTTGAGTTCCAACCCTGCTTCTTCATACCTGTCTGTAATTATCAATGCTTCTGAAGATCTTAATTAACTGGTTAAGGTGTATTTGATCATGGTTGGAGCTGAACTTTGCAGACAGGCATATCTCCAGGAACAGAACTGGGCACCCCTGCCTTAAGGTTCTACTATGAACCTTTTAGGGGTAAATAAGGTGTAAAATGTCCCTTTACATGCCCAGAGACAACCTGTTATGCCCCCAAAGGTCTGATTTTTGCACATTTTTCTTTAAGTAAAGTGGACTAACTTAGGACTAAAATTGCCCAGTCCTGCACCAAGGCATGGGTGCCCAAACCTTTTTCTAGAGATCCACCTACAGTTCAGTTTTAACCCTGATCCATCACACCTGTCTGAAGATCTCAATTGGCTTGTTTAGGTGTGTTTGATCAGGGCTGGAGCTGAACTTTGCAGAAAGGCAGATCTCCAGGAACAAGATTGAGCACCACCACCTTAAGGTACTACTATGAACCTTTAAGGGGTAAATAAGGTGTAAAAATGTCCCTTTAAGGGCCCAGAGACAAGCTGTTGTGCCCCCAAATGTATAATTTTCGAACATTTTTCTGAGAGTAAAGTAGACTAAACAATGAAAATGTTTAAAAAAGGACAAGCAAGCAAACGTGCTTCGCCACACACTCACCTTTCATGTAAAAGTACTTGTGATAGTACCGAGCCCCTAGGTCTGCATGCTCTATGAAGTAGTTACTTTTCCCCTGTGACTGGATATGGCTCTCCCTGGGCTCCTCTAACACGGACACAGCATTGTTGGGACTTTGAAGACTCCTCCACCTGCGCCTGCCGGCCTGCGGCAGGATGAGCCCCACGCTCTCCTCGCCACCCATTTCGTTCCGAAAGTGCGGACAACTGAGCAGGAGATCATTATCGTTCCCATCTCCTTCGTCCAGCAAGGACTGCTCTACATCTTCCGAGCCAGTCCCGCTTCCCGAGCCGCCCCCTCTGCCCTGAGAAACTGAGGAAGGTGTGGATTGCGAGAGCGGACGGAGCTGAGAGGCAGCTGACGCACCGGAGGTGATGTTCTTCTTGCGTCCGATGCTGTCCCGATTAGTGGCAGCCTCCGACAAGTCGAAGAGGATGCTCTGTATGTCATAGTGTGCAAAGTTGCGCACCCAAGCACCACCTGGGACTTGGTCACAGGAAAACTGAGGGGCTTGGAGAAGGGACGGTTTGGCCTTCTTACCAAGCCCCTCTGGTTTGGGAGGCTTGGCCGGTTTCGTCGTGTCTGCTGCCGGAGCACAGTTTCCTTGAAACACACCGTCCACCTCAGAAGGTGCCACTGGCAGACCCAGCAGAACGAACGGGTCTTTAAAGCGCAAAGCATTGGGGCTGAGAGCACCTTGATCTTCCACACCGGGATCTACACACTGGGTTTGTCTTTCTAGGGAGGACAGGCTACCATACTCTCGGTGGAGGAACTCACCCTGATTCATCCCAGCTTTGTCCCCCCCTACTCTGTGTAACTTCCTCCCCACTTGCCCAGCTGAATCCAAATCTCCAAGGGTGACATCACTGTTGCTGCGCTGCATTATGTGCCCACGACCTACTGTCCTCAGATTCAGCGCAGCTGCGCTGGGTGTGACACCCTCGCTGTTTGTCCCTTCTCCCTCTCTCCTAGGAGGCCATTCTAGCGTGACTCGTGTCCGCATGCTACCACCATCCTGCTTGGAGTCAAAGTTCACTCTCGCTAGGGGCGGGCGTGGACTCTGCCTGCGGAACTTGCGGATGAAGAGATCGTCTGACTGCATGATTTGAAGTTGTGGAAAACTCTCACTTTTCAGTTGCCCTTGCCCCTTTTCTTACACCTCCCAACCAAATTACTGCATCTGTGTGAATAAGCCTTGGGGAGTTGTCGGGGAACTCAAGTGACTGACACAAATGTTTCTGTTCTAGCCATGAACACCGAAATTCTCCAGCGCTGCCAGCGGATCTCCGTTCGATAGATTCCTCATTCACTAAAATATTCAGAAGGGCTCAGCGCAACCTTCTGCCTTGGAATAAAATAACAGCCTCACAGGCTCCAGAGATGATTTCAATCTCTCAGTAAACATCTTAAGGTCTAACATACAGGATTACTCTCATCATTAATGTTATAGGAACCATCCAGCAGAATGACTATGGTTGTACGTGGACTGACTGAAATTGGATTCCCAGTCTGGTTTATTCTGAGTCAGGTATGCCTCGTTTTGACTCTCTGTTCACGGCCGACCACTCTCTGTGCCCTTAGAGACCACGGCTGCATCCTCCACTGTATTCCTGAAACACAATGAAACAAATGTTATTATTAGTTGGTATGTGATAATAGATGTAGCATTTTTTGTGAATTACATTGTGTTGCATAGCAGTACATTATATGCTGTAGTAAACTCTGCTGCTGCACCACTTACTGTACTCTACTGTACTTTGCATTGATCTGTGAGGCTATTAGTGGGAATGACCGCTTAAAGTTATTTATATGAGAGTGGTTTGTTGATTGACTTTAAACAATCACTTAGTTCTTATATTAAAAGTGGTCAGACTTTTGTCATGTGGGCAAGGTTTAACAATCCAACACTAGGCAGAAAACTACAATCTGTGTATTTTGTAATGCGCTGAAGATGGAAATATGAGTAACCCTTTTCCCAGCTAATAAAGCATAAAGAGCACCACGATAGGCAAACGTGCCAGATATTCAGTGATCCATTTAAGCATAATTCAATAATCTCTGTGCACATGTGCTTTGTGAAGAGTGTTTGTAGTAATGTGGATACACAAGTAAATGTTCAAATACACTTCAAAATTTGGTCAAAATACTTGTCTTGGCGAGTATTGACACAGTTGATAATGTCTTAGTAATATAAACATGCCAAACATTTCAAATGAAAACTACTCACTGCTGTTGGCAGGTTAACTTTAGTAGCTTTAATAATAAGCAATAATGTAATATATGGAAAAAGGTAATAGCAAAAGGTAGACCCTTGAGAAACTATAGTCTCTGTTGTCTTTATTTGTTCTATTGCTTGTGATTTGCCTGTTTTGTTCTTATTTTATTATTAGATGTTTACTTTTCACCCGTGTTTAATTAAAGATTAAAAGAATTAGCTAGCAATAGCACTTTTTTGCTGTGGTATCAAAAATGACTTCACTGGTATTGAACTTCTGAAATTGTTTTACTTTGACAACTTTATTTCCAGCAAAATGTCTAATATAAAAAGGATAAAAGGATATATGAATCTGGAACAGCATTCCAAAAAAAAAGAAAAAAGAAAAAGAAAATATTTGCCAGTTTCTTATGAATCCAATTAATGTGTGTATATGCTCCAGTCTAGGGCTGGGTGATATGGCCAAAAATATTATTACAATATTTTTTTTTCTATATCATACAATATCGATGGTCTCCACATGTTTGTTAAACCTTAAGAATAACTAGTTTCTTACAATGAAACTGCACAGAATAACCTTTTAATTTAGAGCCCCATGAAATCCATTTAATTATCCACTAAATTCAGTTTTTCATTTTATTTTTATTTGTATTTATTATTTTATTACATTATTATTTTTTATTTTGTTTTATGATTTCATACAAAATAATATCTAATGAAAATATAACAATTAATTCACAACAAAACATTGCATTTTTATTTTCTGTCAAATAAGATGCTGCATAACAGTGTGTAAATTAAAATGTTTTGCTTTTATATTGCTTAAAAATAATAATATGTGACCCTGGACCACAAAACCAGTCATAATGGTCAATTTTGTGTTAGAATAGGAATCTGGAATCTGAGGGTGCAAAAAATTGCCTTTAAAATTGTCCAAATCAAGTTCTTAGCAATGCATATCACTAATCAAAAATTAAGTTTTGATATATTTACAGTAGAAAATTTACTAAATATCTTCACGGAACATGATCTTTACTTAATACAGATTTTTGGCGTAAAAGAAAAATCGATAATTTTGCACCATACAATGTATTTTTGGCTATTGCTACAAATATACCTGTGCAATTTAAGACTAGTTATGTGGTCCAGGGTCAAATTGTATTATTATTATTATTACAAATTCATTTTAGTATACAAAAGTAATTTATCTATGTCATAATTTCTTCAAGTTAAACCAAACTTATATTTCAAAGGGTTGTCGTAAAGATCTTTAATTTTCAGTTTGTATTTCAGTGCATATTTTCAGAAGACGTGTTCATGTGTTAATGTCAAATTCATGTGTTAATGTCCTCATATATTGAGACGCAGACACTGAAAACACCACAAGCATCTTGTGTGTTTAAGTTTGTGTATCAGACAAAACTGTGCCATTTATTCACACTATTTCACAACTATTTCAGCTATCTTTTCTAGTGAAGCCCCAAATTAAAATGTAACCAAACGTGTCCCAATCCTAATTTACACACACTGACTGGTTTTGAACCAGGGAATGTTCACATTAAGAACAATGACAACAACAACAAAAACCTCAAAGAACTTGAATGTTATGTGTATACACTACATGTGGCTGTGTAATTGGGCTTGTAATACCTGACACACACAAATGTATCTAAGAAATAATGCACATTTGTCTTGCAATAAGGGTGGGAAGAAATCCTGGGTCTATTTAAACGCTTGCGCAAACATGATGCGGTTGCTAAGGTAGAACAGTTTTCATTTTTATACACTTCCTTTCAGTCAAAAATAGCATAGAGACTACGGCGTACATCAGACCACATCCACCCAGCTGACCTGCACAATAGCTGCTCTGCTCACAGGAGGAGGGGGCTTCCTGCAAACTTTGCCAATACATCGGAAAGTACTCATAAAATATGTAACATTGTTTGGAAAGTCCAGGTTGCATTATTTTTTGCCTTACTCCATGCTCATGCACACACCCTTTTTCAGGATCTCTATCTCTGCATTCTGGTTTGTTAAAAATAAAGCTGCTTTAAAAGGTTCTTCACAGCGATGCCATCGAAGAACAATTTTTGATTCCACAAAGAACCATTCAGTCAAAGGTTCTTGAAAGAACCATCTCTTTAATACCTTTTTATCATCTGAAGAAGGTTTCTTTATGGAACCGTTTAACAAAACTGGTTCTTCTATGGCATTGTGAAGCACCTTTATTTTTTAGAGTGAAGGAGGGAGCGGAAGATTAATATTACAGAATCATGCCTGATAACTTTTATTTTAATAAATAATCATCATTAAGAGTTCTAAGGTATTAGATGTAGTGTCACACAAAGTTTGGCGCATGTAGTTTATTTTGAGACTCAATTAAATTGTGCAAATGACTTAAAACACTATGGCAAGCAGTTTTGTATTTTATTGTCACCAGTTTTCTTTGGCAAATAAAAAAATAGCTTTACAACGGCATTTGATTAGAATAAAGTCTATGAAATGTTCTCTTATTGATTTAGCACTAGTACAAACTCCAAACACAGAACTCTACCACAGCACTTCATTATATATATTTATATATATATTTTTTTTTTATCTCAATCGTGACATGATGACTTTTGACTAGTAATAATTTTTATTTTAAAGCTCTGCAATCAAATTTTTACTCCTTATCAAATGCAAAACTGTTTGCATCTGTTTACTCTTTCTCTTTCCAAATCTTGCTGAAGGTAGACATTGTCATTAATGGTTATTGGCATTTAGCCAACATATTCAACATTCCTCCATCCATCCATCTTCCATTTAACACAAAATACTGTACTACAGTCCATACTTTGAGCTGACACCCGGAGATACAGAGAACTCTTTCAAAATCAATGTTAATGCTCCGCAACTACTTTAACTCATTCTTGGCCTCATCCACTGCCCACTTTCCCGCCTGGCTTTTTTTTATAAAAGCCCTAATAAATATTCATGAGATACAATTAGCATAATGAGTTGCCTGTGAATAGGAAGCTGTAAAATGCAATCCCGACTAGTAAGAATTACCATAGAAGTCTTTAATTACATTTTTACTAGTAATAATGAATTTGATGATATCTGTAATGCTATTCCAACCTTGTAAAGATTTTAAATTGACTGGTTTTCTTAACAAATTAATAATTTTAGATATATATGAGTATATAATTCTGACTAGCCAAAATCTAATGAGTAGTTGTAATCACAGATTAGAATAGAATTATAGTCTAATTTAGACTAGTCATATTGAATTACAGATATATACGAGGTTTGCAAATCAAGAAGGTTACACTTTATTTTAAGGTCCAGTTCTCTAACAATGGCTTTTTAATATATGCTTCTTAATAGTTAGTAAGGTAGGTGTTAAGTTTAGGTATTGGGTAAGTATTAGCGATGTAGAACATGGTCATGCAGAATACGTGCTTTATAAGTTCTAATAAACAGCCAATATTTTAATAATATGGGCATGCTAATACAGTAAGTAACTAGTTGATAGTGACAAGAGTTACCATCAAGAATAACCTGAATGTGATTTTAGTCTTAATATCATTAGACAGCTCTCAAAATAGACTTCAACTGTATTTCTCAACTGTAGATCTCAAAAATTAAAAAGGAAGTCAACAGAGACAAAAAAAGATTCCAATAACTGAATTCTCCGATACAAGGATGCTTTTTCTTAATTAGTGTAATATATCCATACTTCACTAAGATTCTAATTAAACAGTACTTGGAAAAAAACACATGGCTATGATAAATCTGAGCATCCCTAATTAAATTGTATTATAAATATCTAAATCCGCACTAGTCAGAACTAATTTATCCTAGAAGCTTTAGGATAAATTGGCTTGCCATTAAAGACACTAGAATGTGTTGGCATATGCATATATATACTGCATATCTCAACTATAGATCTCTAAAATTAAAAAGGAAGTCAACTAAGACAAAAAAAGATTCCAATAACTGACTTTTCTGATACAAGGATTCTTTTTTCTTAGTGTAATACTTCACTAACACTCTATTTAAATAGCACTTAGAAAAACACACGGCTATGACAATCGGAGCATGCCTAGTCAAAACTGCATTATAAATATCTAAATCTGCACTAGTTACAACTAATTTATCCTAGAAGCTTTAGGATAAACTGGCTTGCCATTGAAGACACTAAAAGAATGCTTTGGCATTTGGTCAGATGTAAAAAGCATCTTTGAAAAAATCATTATCATGCAATGAACTTCAAAAATTTGTTTATTATTAAGTTCAGGTATCGGGTAAGAATTACATATAGAATATGGTCATGTAGAATAGGTGCTTTATAAGTTCTAATAAACAACCAATATTTTAATAATATGGGCATGTTAATACAGTAAGTAATATGATAATTGTTCCCTATATGTGATTTTTATTAGTCTTAATATCATTAGACAGCTCTCGAAATAGACTTCAACTGTACATCTTAACTGTAGATCTCTAAAATTAAAAAAGGAAGTCAATAGAGACAAAAAAGGATTCCAATAACTGAATTCTCCAATACGGGGATGCTTTGTTTTTTAAATTAGTGTAATACTTCACTAAGATTCTAATTAAACAGTACTTGGAAAAAACACATGGCTATGATAAATCAGAGCATCCCTAATCAAAATTGCATTAAAAATATTTAAGTTTGTCACAGCTAAATCATCCTGGAAGCTTTTAGGATAAATTTGCTTGCCATTGAAGACACTAAAAAAATGCGTTGGCATTTGGTCAGATGTAAAAAGCATCTTTGAAAAAAATGATCATGCAATGAACTTTAAAAGTTTGGTAAATGCACAAACCTCCCAAGACTATTTAGTTTAACATCTGTGCGTCTTTTTTTAAAATTTGTCCATATATTATTAAAACTTTCAACGTTGTATTTTAAGCACAGGCCTTCTTATGTTTGCATTTAATCAATGCATGTCTCCACACGCATCCACAGATGTCTGGGCTAAACCCCGAATATCCACTGACCCCAGAACCGCCCTAAGTAGATCATGTCATTCTCCGCATCGTTTTTGTGCTGATGTGCCTTTTCTTTCGTAAAAGCATCCATGCACTAAATTGCATCCAAATGTCGCCAAAAAGAGGGCAGTGCAATGAGAGCAGTGTGGATGCTGTTAATAATCTGCCTGCCTCCGACTCACCAACGCTTAAACAAACCTCTTTACCACAAAACGAGCGTTTATGAGCATTATACCAACAAAGGCTGCTCGCACAGAATAGACGACGATGTGAACCATTGCCTGCTACATTTCAGCGATGCCAACCGGAACAGGACGAAGTAACCGAACGAACAAAGAAGCGAACGAGCACATCCTTTCTCACTTACAGGACGCCGCTACTGTCTCCATGCCGATTGCATCAGTGGCATTCGGTGTCACTCGCATTAAAAACAGCGTTCTCGAATGCAACTCACCGACAACAAAGCGATGTCTGACAGCTGTCTGGTCTCTTCCGCTCTCCCCCTCGGGTATTTCTCGTCGAACTGACGTCTTTAGGGCTAAACCGTAAGCTCGACGAATATGTCGTTTTTGCACAGCGACTTCCTGTGATTTGCAACCTCGGGAACAGGTGCAGTGGTGCAGCGAGCCCTTCCGATGCGCGCTCCAGTCAAGCTCCAATACGCGAGCACTGCGGTGATGTATTTTAAAGGTGAACGACGAGGATTTGACGGTTTCATCTCTCTCTCTTTCTCTCTTTCTCTCTCTCTCCCCTCTCTCTCCCTCACACACACCCGGTTCAGCGAGTGTCCTGATCTTATTTCACACTCTCCTCTCTTGAAAGAGACGGGGTTTCTGCTTAGTGCAGATTTCGGGGCAAAATATGCGCACTGAGCAAATGCAGCAGAATCCAATGGCAAATAGTAAATTGGTGAAAATGGTGAAATGTTGGAGGAAATAAACAATTCGCACATCCAGGCTAATTGAATCGCCAAGATGGGTTTGTTTTGCACTTGTCAACAGCAGTTAAACAATGCAAACAGAGATTCAACACAATCTGCAATTGTAATGCATTTCGTGCTCATTATGTTGTGCATTTGACACATTTGGTTATTTGCGCACTGTCTATTTCCTCTTTCTGATATGGGAAATTACTGACACCCCATTCTCAGTCCACCGATTCAAGTTTCAGTTTCACTTCCAATTTTCTGACATTTTATATAAATGTAGTACACTCTTAAAAATAAAGGTGCTTCACAATAGAAGAACCTTTTTTGTCTAAATGGTTCCATAAAGAAGCTTTAACATCTGACGAACCTTTCTGTTTCACAAAAGGTTCTTTGTGGCTCTTCAGATTATAAAAAGGTAAGAAAGAGATGGTTCTTTAAAGAACCTTTGACTGAATGGTTCGCTGTGGAACCAAAAATGGTATTTCTATGGCATCACTGTGAAGAACCTTTTAAAGCACCTTTATTTTTAAGAGTGTAGGGTCATTCTACAGAAACGACCAGTTTTCTGTCCCTAGACTTTACAGAAATATTACAATTGCAATATTACAATTACAAAAATACATAATAGGCTTACCATTTTTTATATTTTAAGATGAAACAATATGTTATTTAAACAGTTACACCTTCCTGAGCTATCAACGTGGCATTATTTTTTATTATGTATATAGAATTCCAAGTGGCACAAAACTGCTTGACCCCACAGCCGTGTACAGAGGGAAAGTGCGTTATTTTAGGGTCAAAAACAAGATTTTCAACCATTTAAAATACAAAGTGTATTCATAACTATCAAATATATCATGTAAATTGCATAAAAAACAAACAAAATGCCAAATAAAAATTAAAAAATATACACTGTGTGCGTGATTATTAGGCACGTTGATATTGTGGTCATTTTTTTTTCCAAGCACATTTGACCAATTCCAAACCACATCAATCTTAATAACTACTATTCATTTTGTATTTAATTATTTATAAGTGATATATAATTGTCCAAGAAGGCTGGAAGTGAAAACTCCTTATATTCAGGTGTGCAGAATTATTAGGCATATTTTCTTTCACAGATAAAATGAGCCAAAAAAGAGATTTACCTCAGACTCAAAAACTATTAAATGCCCATGAGAAGGATGCAATACTAATGCAATACTGGAATTTGCAAAGTTAAGGCATGACCACCGGACAGAAAAACATTTGTTGTGTCTGCATTGTCAGAAAAAAACAGGTGGAGGAGAAAAGATGCATGTTAATTGCAAAAAAAAGTAAGAATTAATGTTAAGAATTAGATATGAAACCATCAGGAACCATTTAGTCTCCAGCGCCACCGTTTTCCAGAACTGCAACCTACCTTGAGTCTCCAGAAGTGCAATGTGTCAGGTTCTCAGAGACTTTGCTTAGGCAAAAAATCCTAAAAAAATGACCATCAATTAATAAGAATAACATTCTGAAGTGTTGTGAAATACATGGAGACTGTTTTTTATAGGCTTTATAGACAGATGAGTTGAGAGTGGCTCTTGAAGGACCAGCACCACATCCTCTTGTAGCACTCTTTCCAGTTTATCCTCCAGAATCTGGCAGTAAGTTTTGGGATTTCAGTTTTAGTCCATCTCCTATCCTGAAATGCCTGTCTTGCAGAGATGGACCAAAACAAACTCTTAAAACTCTTAAAAGTGAGGTTCATTTTTTAGGATTTTTTGCCCAAGCAAAGTCTCTGAGAACCTGAAAAAATATAACCACAATATCAACATGCCTAATAATTATGCACACAGAGTATAATGAAAACAGTGGTCCATTGAAGCTGTCACTGGTGTTACCGTATTACAAAAGTCAAAAGTTGAAATAAAAAAAATCACACTGAAAATCTATGAAGACGGGCCCATGTTAAGTCCACTGTCTCTTTTCAATTATCAGAAATTTTCTAATTTATCTCCTGATTTCATAAGAAGCTTTTAGTTAACGTCACTGGTGTGACTTACTTTATTGTTAAGGAATTGTACAAAACTAGAGTACAAATGGATAAAACTACTTAATTTAGTAAGTATATCATGATTGACAACTTGTGGTTTGATAACTAGCAGCAGCCATTTTGTTCATGAAAATTGTCACTGGTGTTACCTTCCTTGTGGATAAATAAATGTAAAAAATTGTAAAAAAAAAAAAATGATTAAGCTGTCATTTATGTATATTCATAAAGTCAAAAGGTAATCTAATAATGGTCTAAGTTTAAAAGTTAAAAAAGAAATAAATCAGGGCTTGAAATGAACTTTTTTTTTTACCAGTGCTACCAACTTTAAAAAGTTAGGAGCACCAAAAAAAAAATAAAAATTAGGAGTTATCATTTTAGATAATCATATATTTGCACAAAGCTTTCGTTAACCCATTCATGTCTTCTGCACAGCCTAATAATTGAGCCCTCAAATACATTTCTTTTGGGCCTTTTGAATTTTATCGACTGTATTTGGGTGTTAATAAAACCACGTTGTTTTTAAGAAAATATTATTTTTTAAAGCACATTATTGCCTTGTGTTTTGTTTGTACGTTTCTTGGTAAGAGGACATTTTAAACTTTGCTGTGGAGACTAGTGCATGTCTTTTGTCATTTATGTTTACGCTACATAAAACATTTAGGATGCATTATCAAACATCATAAATATTTCATAGTGTCAATATGATTCTCTCACCTGTTTTCAGTTTCAGGTGCATCACCTGCTAATGAGTTTTTTTTTAATGTTGGGAGTTCATGCATGATTCATTGGTAGCTGGAAATAGATGCAAATATGTAGATACAGTATGTAGCTTATTACTATTTAATAAAGGGAGTAATATTACATTTCTTCGAGAATGTATGCCTTTTTATGGACAGCATTAAAAATTATTGTTGTTGTCCTGTAATTAATTAATTCAAACATTTGCATGATATATAAAAAAATCAGTCTTAAGTAGCACAGGTTTATTTGTAGCAAAAGCCAGTATGCTGCATGACTCAAAATTATCAATTTTTCTTTTATGTCAAAAATCATTAGGATAATAAGTAAAGATCATGTTCAATAAAGATATTTTGTACATTTTGTACCATAAACATAATATATAACTACGTTTTGATATGTTTATGGTACAAAATGTACAAAATATCTTTATTGAACATGATCTTTACTTATTATCCTAATGATTTTTGACAATATTTAGATTTTTTTGCACCCTCAGATTCCAGATTTTCAAATTGTTTTATATCAGCCAAATATTGTCCTATTCTAAAACCATACATCATTGGAAAGCCTATTTATTCAACTTTATGAAAATTGACCCTTATGACTGGTTTTGTGGTCCAGGGTCACATATATACAGGACACAAAGATTAATAACCTTTATTAGTACAGAAAGTCTGATCATAGGGTCAAAATATGAATAAGTGCCACTTAATTTATTCACTGGCAAATTC
Organism: Garra rufa; assembly: GCF_049309525.1. Lineage (NCBI taxonomy): Eukaryota > Metazoa > Chordata > Actinopteri > Cypriniformes > Cyprinidae > Garra > Garra rufa. Next base: position 3,840,410 of record NC_133363.1, on the reverse strand, counting down.
GCAAGCACTAACTTAAATAAGCATTAAAGGATACATGTATTTATTACTGTAGTTATTACTGCCAAAAGATGCACTTGGTTGCACCTGACCTTTAACACAAAAACAATTTTATTGCCAGAAATGTTCCTTCAAACTAATTTGTAAATGGACCTGAATCTAATTCTTAATGTCCCCCTGCAGTTAATAATTTTTAGCCATCAAATGCATATTTGATAATAAAAATTACATACACTTTTATTCAAAGGTTTTGGATTAGTTTTTTTTTTTTTTATGTTCTTTAATGGAGTCTCTTATGCTCATCAAAATTTTATTTATTTGATCAAAAATACAGAAAAAACAGTAGTATTTTACAACTTTTAAAAATTGGTTTCCTATTTTAATATACTTTAAAATTGAATTTATTTCTGCAATGCAGTGCTGAATTTTTATCAGCCATTACTCCAGTCTTCAGTCACATGATCCTTTAGAAATCATTATAATATGCTGATTTATTATCAGTGTTTTGCTGCTTATTATTTTTTGGAAAATGTGATACTTTTTTCTTTGATTCTTGAAGTTAAGAGGAACAGCATTTATTCAAAATAGAAATCTTTTCTAACAATATAAGTCACAACTATCACTTTTTATCCATTTAACACATCCTTGCTTAATAAAAGTATTAATTTCTTTAAAATAATGTATATTGTAACATTGTTATTCTAATATTAGTGTATATTCTAACACAAAATTTCTATTTTGAATGAACACTGTTATTTTTAACATTTTATTGAAGAATCCCGAAAAAAATATCACAGATTATAAATTAGCATATTAGAATGATTTCTGAAGGATCGTGCGACACTGAAGACTGGAGTAATGATGCTGAAAAATTCAGCTTTGCATCACAGAAATAAATTATATTTTAAAATATATTGAAATAGAAATTGTTATTTTAAATTGCAATACTATTTCACAAAATTAAAAAATATATTTTTCTTTTCATCAATTAAATGCAGCCTTGATGCGCATAAGAAATGTCCTTAAAAACATTTAAAAAATCTTACTAGTTCCAAACTTTTGAACAGCACTGTATTTAATTTTTTTCCTGTGCAAATAATTTCTTAATGCCTTAAAATGGTTCAAATGTAACTCTATCCTCACCTTATTTAGTATACGCCCGCCCCCACACAATCACACCTGCTCTGCTTTCACTCGGTTGAAGTAGTAAATGTATTAAAGGGGTCCTATTATGCTTTTTCACTTTTTGAATTTCAGCCAGTGTGTGGTGTGTATGTTTGGGCATAAAAAACATCCACATCCAGTTACAAATCTCGAAGTCCACTGCAAAGAGAGATATTTCGTTTAAAAAAAATCCCTTTTCAAGAACTACATCGAACGGCTCCTTTGGACTACAGCGTTTGTTTTCCGAATCCTATGAGGTCAAAATGCCATTTTTAGTGATATTCTATTTTTAGAATATCATTAAAATAAATCCCACCTACGGAAATTTGAATCATTGGCGGGTGGGGAGGGACAAAGTGGGGGATTTGCCTAACTTTAGTTATGTAGCATGGACAGCCGCTTCTGGGATGCTTCAGCGAGCCGCAGGGCGGCTGGTATAAACACAAGCATGGACTAAAGTGTCCACGAATTGATCCGGTAACCGTGTGAAAGTCGTGCTGTTGACGTGTGAGGTGTGTAGTAAGAAATTTATTCATCATACAGTGTAGATAGCTTCACTAGCCTTATGCTGGAGCTGGTTTCGGGCATGTAAATAATTAAATTAATTAGCACAATAATGCTAATATAATGTATCGGCGATCTCGCAGGCTGACGATAGGACCAACACTACTGTAGTGTATTATTTACATGCATAGGAGTATTTGACTTCCTTCTTTCAGACGAATGTAATCGGAGTTATATTAAAAATAATCCTGGCACTTCCAAGCTTTAGAACGGCATAGACTGATGATTCTCTCCTTCAGTCCAAAACAAGTCGATCCATAATAAAAAGAGTGTCTAACATGGCTCCGGAGGGGTCAGTAAAAGCCTCCTTTAGCAATCCAATGTGTTTTTGTAAGAAAAATATCCATATTTAAAACATAAGAATCACTTTAATCTAGCTTGTGCTAACAGTTGTATAGAGAACTTGTTGCTTTGGGAAGGGGTGTGGCACGACTGAAACGCCATCTAAGCTGTTCTCCAATCGCAACACAGTGGGACTGCTAACCAATCACAACACATTTTGTTTTTTGGATGACGGACCTTCATCAAACCCGGAAATAATCAAGCCATTTGTGCCAGCCTGGGGAGAAAGCTAATGTAAATTATGTGAAAAATTATATGTTTTTCGAACCACCAAACATGAGAGCATGTTCTAGTGCACCCCCAAAACAAAATAAAGACTTTGTAAAAGAGCATAATAGGACGCCTTTAAAATGAAGTAGTAAATGCACATGACGTTTTAAAATCACAAATGCAAGTGGTGATATTGGATTAATTCACCCCCACAAGTTTGAATCAGAAAATCAATCAAAAGAAGAGGAAGAGCGAATTATACAAGGGTGTCTACAAGTCCATGTTGCAAAATTGTAAAGCATTGAACATATAACAGTAATTGGTATCATAAGCCTTTGACAGTTAATAATGTGTAGAATGAATTTATTATGCTTTTTTGTTTTCCATGTCTCCACAAATTGGTAGCAGTCACTGTTTTCCCCCCTGTATTTCACATATCCATATTTCAGCAAAGCAGTTTTGATTTTGACCCATTGGGGCCTATGCGAAACACTTAAGTTGCTATGATACCCAGCTTCAGTGTTCCTTAGTTTTAAATTCCCTGTATGCAGCGAGGGTTTAAACAGTGAAACAGCTTAAAAAGCTTTCAGTCACGAGGGCTTGAATATTGACCTCGCTGAATTTTGATGCACTTAATGGGAACTCGTATATAATAACTAGACTGTATATTACATAAATAATACTTAGACTGAACAACAGTTGGCAGAGTAAAGGAGAATGTGGTCTTATTTCAGAGAAACTGTATCCTATGTTTCTTGCCTGACTCTGACCATCAACCTTATTATAGGGTCTGCTTCCCGTTTGACAGGAAATGATGTGATGCCGGCTGACCTTTATGTATGCTGGGAGGATGAAACTGTCATGCCATCCTGCACGGGTTGATAGAACAAGGTGAACTTCCGCTTAGTTCAGCGTGTAATTTCTCTCTACTTTGTTTCCTTCATTCTCAGTTTCATAAGTGATCTGCACGTCTTAATGCATACGCTCTTATACAAAGCTAAATGCATAAGTTATAGATTGAATACATAAAATACAATTACCATTTAGAATATAGCTAATCATATTAACACATCATTAATCCATATCAGTCACTATAGCAAAATCCAGAACAGATGCTGGAAATAAATCAATATTAAAATATGTTGTTTTTTTTTTCTTCCACTAATGCTAGACTAAGGCCTTGTTTCCTCTATTTACATTTATTGTGTGAAACAATCACAAGTGGTCAACCAAGACAGATTGTAGTTATCACACGTCTCAAACGAATCTCCTCTGATCATTATACTCTTAAAAATAAAGGTGCTTTAAAAGGTTCTTCACAGCGATGCCATAGAAGAACCATTTTTGGAAGCATTCAGTCAAAGGTTTTTAAAAGAACAATCTCTTTCTTACACTTTTTATAATCTGAAGAACCTTCTTTGTCCACAAAGAACCTTTTTGAGGTTCTTCAGATGTTAAAGGTCCTTTATGGAACCATTTAGACAAAAAGGTTCTTCGTGAAGCACCTTGTAGAGTGTAGGTCCTGGATTTAGTTTATGAGAGTGCCTAGAATACAGTTCCTGTACAAAATAGGGATCTTCCACAAGACAAAAGAATAACTGAACTTACAAATTTACATAAATGGTTTAAATGGTTAAATATTTTTGGTTCTTCTTATCGTGTTTTACTTCCTCCAGCATAACGTCATGTCAGTCTGTCACTGCAAGTTGATATCGCACTGAAAATGCTCTGTGAATTATTTAGCACGTATTGATATTTATAAACAACTCATATAGCCGTGAGTTAAATAAAATCGATATTTACAGGCAGTGCTTTTGATGGATGATAATTTCACTTCACCACTTAGCCAAAAATGAGTATTAAAGCATTTGTAGTCTTTATGAAAATAAGAATAAATTGTTTTGAAAATAAAACACTTTAAAAGAATATACTTAAGTGTGAAGTGTATTTAATGTGAGTTAGATTGCTCTTTGTTTTAAGGTATCCTTGTTACAATGTAATTATACATTTAAGTACTAAGTAATATTAATTAATACTGCAAAAAATGCTTTTCTTACTAAGATTTTTTGTCTTGTTTCCAGCCAAAATATCTAAAAATTCTTAAATCAAGAAGGATTTTATAGACAAGTAAAAAGTCTTATTTTCAGAAAAAAAAAGTCAAAATTAAGTGTGTTTTTGCTTGAAACAAGCAAAATAATCTGCCAACGGGGTAAGAAAAACAATCTTGTTTTCTGTTTGAAATAAGATTTTTTTTTCTTACCCCATTGGCAGATTATTTTGCTTGTTCTAAGAAAAAATAACTTAATTTTGGCTTGTTTTTCTGAAAACAAGAAAATAATTATTACTCGTCTAGAAAATCCTTCTTGATTTAAGAATTTTTATATATTTTGGCTGTAAACAAGACAAAAAATCTAAGTAAGAAAAGCAATTTTTGCAGTGAACTAGATGTACTTACTATATGGTTAGGGTTTGGTTTAGGGTTACTTGCATGCAATTATGCATAATTAATTCTTATTATAACAGCAAGTACATGTAACATGTGTGACAAAGACACCTTAAAATACAGTGTTTTTAAAGAACATATCTGAGTTACTTTTTCCAATAAGTAATGCCCATACTTTATTTTCCCATTTATTGACGAATACAGAATATGATGCAAACCTGCAAAAGATCGACTGGGATTTACAAATCGATATTGGTCATAAAAATGAGCATATAATAAAGTAACTATCACTGCGGGGTGTGGGGTTGAACATGAAAAGTTACGCAGTCTCATCTGTTGTTCTATTCAAAATAAATGCATAAGCCTATATCGTCCTGTAGATTCATAATTAAAAATGAAAATGTGAACAAAAATATGTGCAATTAAATGTGTTATTATAATTTATATATGAAAATTAAAATGACGGGTAATAATGGATTATGTTTTTTTACGACCCTGTCAGTCAAAATGGCAAAACATATTGAACCCATGTGAATTCTACACAAAATGCTATTTAATATATACAAATTGCAATATGGATGAGATTGTGGCTGTCATATGCTGTCAAATGCGGTTTCATCGAGTTCAATCTGTGATGTAAACAAAATGCTACTGGCTATCTACTGTCTTCCTGTTTCAGTTGAAATTACATCAACACATAGATTATTTCAAAGCACTTCAGTGGACCAATAAAAGTAACTTTCCCCAAGACTAAATATTATACTACACTGCAAAAAATGCTTTTCTTACTTAGAATTTTTGTCTTGTTTCCAGCCAAAATATCTACAAATTCTTGAATCAGGAAGGATTTTCTAGACAAGTAAAAATTATTATCTTGTTTTTAGTAAAAACAAGTCAAAATTAAGTGAGTTTTTGCTTAAAACAAGCAAAATAATCTGCCAATGGGGTAAGAAAAAAAATCTTGTTTCAAGCAGACAGTTAGATTTTTTTTCTTACCCCATTGGCAGATTATTTTGCTTGTCTTAAGCAAAAACTCACTTAATTTTGACTTGTTTTTACTAAAAACAAGACAATAACTTTTTCTTGTCTAGAAAATCCTTCCTGATTTAAGAATTTGTAGATATTTTGGCTGGAAACAAGAAAAAAAAATCTAAGTAAGAAAAGCATTTTTTTGCAGTGTACCTGCAAATTTAGAGTTTGGTTCCAAAATGCGATAAACACCTTTTTTTTTTTTTTTTTTTTTTTTATTGAGTTCCTGCCAAAATCAGTATTGAACCTGGTTGGCATTGAAAGTCCATTTTTAATTTTATGACAAAATACGATATCCGCCATGTTACACTCTTAAAAATAAAGGTGCTTTAAAAGAATCTTCACAGCAGTGCCATGGAAGAACCATTTTTGGTTCCACAAAGAACCTTTCAGTCAAAGGTTCTTTAAATAACCATCGCTTAATAATCTTTTGTGAAACAGAAAGGTTCTTTAGATGTTAAAAGTTCTTTATGGAACCATGAAGCACCTTTATTTTTAAGAGTGTATTCTGTCATGTTTTCTGCCTATCTTTCAGCACTTTGAACACCCAGCATCCTAGTTTTCCTCATCTGCTTTGTACTTTGTGAACAAAAATCAAAAAATAATAATAATTTTGACAGCATTAATGAACCTATGGTAGATTCTCCAGTGGGGAAGTAACAAAAGCCATCGAAATCTAAACCATATGCGTGAGTCGGCGTAGACCACTAAACATATTGAACCCAATTTTACACAAAATGCTATTTTATATGCAGTATGGATAAGATTGTGGCTGTCATCGCTGTGAAATGTGGTTTTATTGAGCTCAAGTGCTCTGGCCCAAGCTGTGATGTAAATGAAACACCACTGGCTATTGTTTTAAAAAGGGGGTGGGACTGCTGGATATGTCCCGCCCTGTCTTCCTGTTTCAGTTGAAATTACATCAACACATACAGTCTTACAAATTACGGTGCTTCACAATACCATAGAAGAACTTTTTTGTGTAATTGGTTCCATAAAGAACCTTTAACATCTGAAGAACCTTTCTGTTGCACAAAAGGTTCTTTGTGGCGAAAGAAGGTTTTTCAGATTATGAAAAGGTAAGAAAGAGATGGTTCTTTAAAGAACCTTTGACTGAATGTTTTTTTTGCTAAACCAAAAGTGGTTCTTCTATGGCATTGCTGTGAAGAACCTTTTACATTTTTAAGAGTACAGATTGTTTCAAAGCACTTCATTGGACCAACAAAATTACTTTTTCCCAAGAATGAATATTATACTACCTGCAGATAAAAGAGTTTGGTTGCAAAAATACGATAAAAGCCATTTTAAAAAAATGAGATCGTGACAAAATCAGTATTGTATCTGGTCAGAATTGAAAAGTCTATCCTTAATGCGATATCCGTCATGTTACACTCTTAAAAATAAAGGTGCTTTAAAAGGTTCTTCACAGCGATGCCATAGAAGAATGCCATTCGGTCAAAGGTTCTTTAAAGAACCATCGTTTAATAATCTTTTGTGAAACAGAAAGGTTCTTTAGATGTTAAAGGTTCTTTATGGAACCATTTAGACAATCAGGGTGTGCTTCTATGGCATTATGAAGCACCTTTATTTTTAAGAGTGTATTCTGTCATGTTTTCTACCTTTCCAAACTGTCTCTCTATGCATTGTAAAGAGTAAAGGCAGTGCTTTGAACACCCAGCATCCTAGTTTTCCTCATTTACTTTGTACTTTGTGATCAACAAACAAATTTTTTTATCATTTTTGATGGCACTGATGAACCTATGGTGGTTTAAGCAGTGGGTAAGAGACATAAGCATTATAATCTAATTATTTACGTGAGGAGATTAAGAATATGTTATTGCATATGCATAATTTATTGCATAAAAAAGTGATTTATTGCATTTTGGGGAAAAATCTGTTTATATAATAAATCTTTGAAAATCAAATTCTGGATTAGAATTTTTAATGTTATTATAAACTATTATAAATGCTATAAAGTTTGAAACAGATCTGGCCACTTTCTTGGTAAAAAAAAACAAACAAACACATTTTTACTCAAATGAATAAAAATGGATGTATAGCATTTTGGAACCAAACTCTTCAAATATTTTTTATATAGGATTTGAAGTCCACCACAAGTGCACATTCAATACAATAAAGCACACTTCTTTTTCGCAATAACTGTGTCTCTGTCTCATTTCTCTGCGCTTAGAGAGCAACCCAAGAAAAATTGGCTGCCCTACGTTCTCCTAATGTGGTACTTGTGCAAGGTCACTATGTGCTATGTGCTTGAAGCAACACTATTTTTAGCATATGACACTGAATACCAAATAAAAAATAAATGCCACTTTATGTTCAGTGTCAAAAACGGCTGCTCGACAAAAATAGCAGAGGAGCGACAAAAAAATGTGTGAATAAGAAAACAACCATAGAGTAGATAATCATAAACACGGAAGGACATTATTCGCTTATTCATAAGCAAACCATCAGACCACATTCAGAACATGCTGAAAAAGTCACAGACTTTGCTCCACCTCCAATGCAAACTTTAGCTCTAGAACAAAACCTCAAGCAGGAAGTTTACAGCTTGGTTCATGAGGGTAAAATGAAACAGTCTTGCCAGTGTTGCATGTTTTCATGTGAAAATGTTCACTGACACAGATAAAACACGCAAGCAGACGTCATACTAAAAGTTTAAAGCAACACTTTTTTTTAGAGATGTTGAACTTTTGGCTGCATTTGAAACGGCAGGTGCTTTTTGAGTTGTGTGTTTGTATGACACATGAAGAGGAACAGGAAACTTGCATAACAAAACAACACAAAGGGAATTAAGTTGGGTAAATCAAAAGAGAGTATTTTATTTCTTGTGCTACTATTGTTTGGATGTTTTCTATGTGTGTGTTCAGGAGACTTCCTTTATCTATAGATCTATTTCTGCACATATGTGACCCTGGACCACAAAACCCGTCATAAGTGTAAATTTGTCGAAATTGAGATTCTTACGTCATCTGAAAGCTGAGTAAATAAGCTTTCCATTGATATATTGTTTGTTAAAATAGGACAATGTTTGTCTGAGATACAACTATTTGAAAACCTGGAATCTGAGGGTGCAAAAAAATCTAAATATTGAGAAAATCGCCTTTAAAGTTGTCCAAATGAAGTTCTTCGCAATGCATATTACTAATCAAAAATCAAGTTTTTATATATTTATGTTAGAAAATTTACAAAATATCTTCATGGAACATGATCTTTACTTAATATGCTAATGATTTTTGGCATAAAAGAAAAATCGATAATTTTGACCCATACAAAGTATTTTTGGCTATTGCTACAAATATATCCCAGCGACTTAAGACTGGTTTTGTGGTCCAGGGTCACATATGTACATGTTTCTTCCTGTATTATTAACAACTTGTGTGCATATGGGTTTATTATTACAAAATGTCCCCTTTTAGAGCAGTCTGGTGATACTTTATTTTTGAAAAAGGTACATTACAAGTCAAAAGGTCAGAATAATTAGAATTTTTTTTCAGCTCACCATTCATTTATATAATCAAAAATACAGTTAAATAAATATCATTCCAATTTAAAATAACAGCCTTTTTTTGAATATATGTGACCCTGGACCACAAAACCAGTCTTAAGTAGCACGGGTATATTTGTAGCAATAGCCAAAAATACAATGTATGGGTCAAATTATAGATTTTTCCTTTATGCAAAAAAATCTTTTTGTATATTTTGTAAATTTCCAACCATAAATATTTCAAAACTTCATTTTTGATTAGTAATATGCTTTGCTAAGAACTTCATCTGGGCAACTTTAAAGCAGATTTTCTCAATATTTTGATTTTTTTTTTTTGCACACTCAAATTCCAGATTTTCAAATATTTAACCAAATATTGTCCTATCCTGACAAACCATACATCAATGTTTGTATAAATCTCAATTTCAGAAAATGTACCCCTTATATTTGTGGTCCAGCATCACATATTATAAAATGCAATGTATTCCTGTGAACAAAGCTTAATTTTCAGCATCATTACTCCAGTCTTCAGTCACATGATCCTTCAGAAATCATTCTAATATGCTTATTTGCTATTCAGGAAACATTGATGATTATTATCAATGTTGTTGTTTTTCATTCAAAAGTAGGTGGTAAGAAAGATAAGTAGAAAATAAATGATTTTAGAAATAAATGATTGAAAAAATTAAATTAAGACTTTTAAATTAAATTGTGACATTTCCATTTTATTTGCAGTAGATGCTGTTCTTTTAAACCCTTTATTTAAAAAAATCCTTTAAAAATATGTATTTTGGTTTCCATGTATATTAAGCAGTAAAAGCTGTTTTCAACATTGATAAAAATAAGACCTATTATTTAAAATTAAGCATCAAAAATAATCAAGCAGCAAATCAGCATATCAGAATGATTTCTGAAGGATCATGTGACTGAAGACTGGAGTAATGATGCTAAAAATCCAGCTTTGATCACAGGAATAAATTACATTTTTACATTTGCACAGAAAACAGTTGTTAAATTCTAAAAAATATTACACAATATTAGTTTTCACTACATTTTTCATCACATAAATGCAGTCTTGGTAAGACTTTTTAGAAACATAAAAATTCATTTTTTCCAAACTTTTGACAGGTAGTGTAAATATTTTATTTCTACAAATGCAAAACTTTTATTTATTTTTTTAATTAGGGATCGAGATCTTTTACATAAAAATAAAAGTGGTCTGTAGCATGTCCTCATTAATGTGTATGCATGCATTTATGTTTTAAATCTCAACAGAAATGTGTCTTAATTCCCAATTAGACAGGAAGAACAACTGTTCCAAAGAAAGAGACTGAGCGAGACACACTCACACAAAGAAAGATAGTGAGAATCCTTCCCTTCATCACTACATCCATTATACTTCTTTCACACTGTCCACTCTGTCCATACTGATGTCTCTGCACCTGCACCTCCTTCAGAGCCTTTCACCATCCTCCTTTTTCCTACTTTACATTCCCCACCCATCTCAATTCAATTAATGTAAACATATACCCTCTGAAAAATAAAAATCCAAAAAGAGAGGGTGCAGTGAAGCCATAGAAGATCCATTCTGGGTTCCTCAAAGAACCTTTCAGTGAACAGTTCTTAATGTGAAGAACATTTTAATATTCTAAAGACGCGTTTGCCAACATAAACTACTCAAGAAGTCTATGCATGTTAAAGGTTGTTTATAGAAACATTAATGCCAAAGTGTTTCTTAAAGGAACACTCCACTTTTTTTGGAAATAGGCTCATTCTCCAACTCCCCCCGAGTTAATAAGTTGATTTTTACCGTTTTGAAATCCATTCAGCCATTCTCCTGTTCTGGCGATATCACTTTTAGCATAGCTTAGCATAGATCATTGAATCCTATTAGACCAATAGCATCGCGTTCAAAAATGACCAACGAGTTTCCATATTTGTTGTATTTAAAACTTGACTCTTCTGTAGTTATATCGTGTACTAAGACCGGTGGAAATGCAAAGCTGCGAGTTTCTAGGCTCATAAGATTAGGAACTACACTCCCATTCCGGCGTAATAGTCAAGGAAGTTTGCTGCTGTAATATGGCCGAAGCAGGCGGAGTATTATCAGAAATGAGTTCCCAGCTAGTTTAGCATTTGCACATGTGCTGCGTGGTATTACTGCTCCTGCTTCAGCCATATTACGGCAGCAAACTTCCTTGACTATTACGCCGGAATGGGAGTGTAGTTCCTAATCTTATCAGCCTAGAAAATCGCAGCTTTGCATTTCCACCGGTCTTAGTACACGATATAACTACAGAAGAGTCAAGTTTTAAATAGGACAATTACCGAAACTCGTTGGTCATTTTTGAATGTGATGCTATTGGTCTAATAGGATTCAATGATCTATGCTAAGCTATGCTAAAAGTGATATCGCCAGAACAGGAGAACGGCTGAATGGATTTCAAAACGGTAAAAATCAACTTATTAACTCAGGGGGAGTTGGAGAATGAGCCTATTTCCAAAAAAAGTGGAGTGTTCCTTTAAGGAGAGACACTGCAGGTGAATAGGGTTAAAAAAATTAACTAATAGTTATCGCCTTACTTACTCAGTTGATTGATTACATTGATAATTGCAAACATTTTTTGTATTACAAGTTTTCTGAAATGTTGTTTTAATATGCAAATGAGCATTATTTAATGAAATATGCACTAATGTCCATACATTTCTAGTACAAAAATCTAAACACTGAATGAAGTCAGTTTCAAAAATCATGTCAAATTTTGACATGTTAGTCAAATGTTTTTACAGAGGAAATGTTGGGTATCTAATTTTGTCACTTCACAATTCAGAAAATATTTAAAACAGACAGAAAACAATATATTTCTGCACTTTTGGGGGGAATAAAATGTTGTATAAAATCAACAAATCCCTCTGTAAAAGCCTTCAGAATATAGACAGGAATACAAATTTAAAGTTTGGTGTGTGTAAGTGTCACTGATATGAAGATTTATGGCTTAGTATAGGAAAAAAACTCATTTTGAGAAAACGGCCTTTAAACATATGTATTGTAATTGAAATCTATTGACACAAATAGATAAAGTGCTAAAAAAGAAACGCTTAACAGTGTCTTCTGGATGTTTTCTTTTTACTAGTCTGAAAAAACACTATGAAAAATCAAAAAGTTCAAACTTGACAGGTGCATGAAGAAACAGCATATAGTATTAAAGAAACTACATACCATAATAACAGTATGGAAATGTCTTTGTCAGTTTTGCAGTTTTTGTAAGTTGCATCTCTTTGCCCAAATAGTGTAAGATTACTTGTCATTTACCGGCTGAAAATAAGGCATCAGGTGTGAAATTACACATTTTTAGCTTGTGAATATCAACTAGGCCATGCAGAAAATGCTTAAAATATGACCTTCCTAGACTGCCCATTCTTTTGACCTAATTAATATTAATGAACCTGGGTGAGCTGAGCCCTAGGCTTGGTTCTTCTAATATCAATCAGTTCAGGTTTCATAGATTTGCTTGTTTCAAGGAGTTTAGAGACCAGACGCTTAAACAATTTACACACTAACCATGAGAAATGGGACAAAGTAGCGCAAATAGTGTAAATATTTGACAAAAAATTAAAATAGTGCGAAGTAGACATTGGCCTGTTCATCTGGAAAACATCTACTGTGTACAAACACCTGATGAACATCACACATCTAAATCATAAACACAGACAAAAAGTGGAAAGTGTAAACGGGGTGTAGAAACAATATTAAAAGTGAAATCTCACCAGCCTCTCTACACAATATGACACTTTTTTAAAGAATCAGCATTTATATGTGACCCTGGAGCACAAAACCAGTCATAAGGGTTTGTTTTTTAAAATGGAGTTTTATACATCAATTTATACTGAATAAATAAGCGTTCCATTGATGTGCGGTTTGTTAGGATAGGATAATATTTGGTCGAGATGCAACTATTTGAAAATCTGGAACCTGAGGGTGGAAAAAATCTAAATATTGACAAAATCACCTTTAAAGTTGTCCAAATGAAGTTCTTAGCAATGCATATTACTAATCAAAAATTAAGTTACGGTATAGGAAATTTACAAAATATATTCATGGAACATGATCTTTACTTAATAACCTAATGATTTTTGGCATAAAAGGAAAATCTGTAATTTTGACCTAAACTATTTATTTTGGGCTATTGCTACAAATATACTGTGTACTGTCTTTTTTAAACAAAATGAACTTCTTAAAGAACTTTAAGAAAATTGGAGAAGAGGGTATTTATTATTTAAAAAAAGCAAATGTTCAACCCAATCTCACAATCAAATCTAATAAAAAACATGAATATTCTAGATTTGATTTTCTAGAAAATGTACAATAAAAAGCAAGTGAGAAAGTTTACCCCTAAACGTAGTTGTGCATCAGTAGATTGCATGAAAACAAAAGACTTCCTGCAAATTCATACAGATTAGTCACCAGTTCACCAAACCTTAAAATAGTTGTGAGTCCTTCAATTATAATGGTTACTACACGCTTGGCTGCAAGTAAGCTGTATGTGAAATCCTCCTTTAAATATTGCTGTCTATTAGCACATGATTCTGTTTGCATAAGTGTTCTTAAATCACCACAATATGGCCACAAAGTTTGCATGCAATTTGTTAGACTGTGCAAGCAAATTAGTACCTTTAGTAAATCACTGTCTAAATATGCTAAAACCATCCAGATGGAGTATTTTGTGTAAATGCATACACTACAGCCATGCAAGTCTAGCTATTTTACTGTAAAATATGCTGTTCTGCTTTAGTCCCAGCAACAGACACCACCACATCCATCACGTCCAATCAAACCAGTCAGTTTTTAAATGTCTGGAGGCTATTGAAAGGCCTCTTATCAGATCTCAGACCGACCAAAACTTAACTCAAACAATCAAGCAATTGTCAGATGGCCAGACAGAATTAAACAGAAACGGTGCACAAACGTCCTCTTTGTGTGCAAGTGCCCACAGTTGTGTGTGAGAACGTCCGTTGGAGATGTTTTTGCTTTCCTAACCGCAGAAGAAGTCACGCTTCTCTAATGGGTTGCTTGACCGTTTAGCAATTATTGTGATGTCTGCCATCATATAACATATGTTAATTAAGCCAATCTTCTGATATCTTATGCCATATAGCTGGCAGACATAGCTGCATTGTTATTGCTGTTAAACACACTCTATATGAATGAAAAACGCTACTTCTGCAAAATGCATTGGCCACATGAGCCAAAAAATTCACACTTAATTAAAAAAAAGGGTAGCTAATGGCAGGCATGATGGTAGTGTGCTATAAAGTAGATTAAAAGGGTTAGAACAGAGTTCACACTTTTATTTTCCTTTCTTCTTTTCCATTTTGTGTATAATGTCTCCTCATTATCTTCACTTAGTGTCCTTAAAATGAAAATTCATTGCTCAACCCCCAAGGATTCTCAGTATAACAATGCAATACAAGCCAATTTCTTCTAGATTCCTGTAATTATCACCAAATAGTCTAACATTTCCAACATAAAATATATCACACACAAACCAAATTCCAAGTCACACAAAGGGCTAATTACGCACATTATATTATGTCACAGACACAAAAATAATCAGATAACAAGAGTTTGCCGTGCCAATGTACACACCAATGTCAATATATCAATGAAACACAACAAATTGCACATTTGACACGCCACCTCATTATACAGATCTGTCGCTTTAGGATAAAGACACAAACACATAGCTTTTCTCTTTACAAGATGTTAATTGATGGAGTGGAGTGATGTGGATTACTTGTGGATTATTGTGATGTTTTTATCAGCTGTTCGGACTCTTATTCTGACGGCACCCATTCAGTCCTCAGAGGATCCACTGTTGAGCAAATTATATGTTTCTACAAATCTGAGGAAGAAACAATCTTGTCTACACCTTAAATGGCCTGTTTAAGGTAACTGTGACTTTTTATCTCACAATTCTGACTTTTTCTCACAATTGCAAGATTACATCTTGGAAATCTTACTTTTTTTCTTACTTTATAACTTGCAATTGTGCGTTTTTATCTCACAGTTCTGAGAAAAAAGTAAGATTTCCAAGATGTAATCTTGCAATTGTGAGAAAAAGTCAGAATTGTGAGATAAAAAGTCACAGTTACCTTAAACAGGCCATCTAAGGTGTAGACAAGATTGTTTCTTCCTCAGATTTGTAGAAACATATAATTTGCTCAA
This sequence comes from Garra rufa, assembly GCF_049309525.1. Classification (NCBI taxonomy): domain Eukaryota; kingdom Metazoa; phylum Chordata; class Actinopteri; order Cypriniformes; family Cyprinidae; genus Garra; species Garra rufa. The sequence continues at coordinate 3,824,933 of NC_133363.1, read as the reverse complement.
CAGTGGATTCTCTGAGGACTGAATGGGTGCCGTCAGAATAAGAGTCTCGCAATTCTGATTCATTTTCTCGCAATTCAGACTTTTTTCCTCAGAATTGTGATTTATAAACTCGCAATTGCAAGTTATAAAGTCCAGTTCTGAGGAGAAAAAAATGACTGATGTGTTCACAGAATTGTGAGTTTATATCTTTTTATATATACCTCACACTGACTTAACTCACAATTGCGAGCTTATATCACAATTCTTATTTCATTTCTCAGAATTGCGAGCTTATATCTTGGAATTCTGACTTTATAACTTGCAATTGCGACTTTATGTCTCAGAATTGCAAGTTTATTTCATGCAATTGTAACTTAATTTCTCACAATTGCGAGCTTATATCTCGGAATTCTGACTTTATAAATTACAATTGGGAGTTTATATCATGCAATTGCAACTTTATTTCACAGAACTGTAAATTTATGTCACGCAATTGTGACTTTATAATTTGCAATTGCGAGTTTATATCATGCAATAGCGACTTTATTTCTCAGAATTGCGAGTTTATATCATGCAATTGCCACTTTATTTCTCAGAATTGTAAATTTATATCACGCAACAGTGACTTTATAATTTGCAATTGCAAGTTTATATCATGCAATTGCGACCTTATTTCTCAGAATTGCGAGTTTATATCATGCAATTGCGACTTTATTTCTCAAAATTGCAAGTTTATATCTCGCAATTCTGACTTTATAACTCGCAATTGTGAGTTTGTACCTCAAAATTCTGAGAAAAATTGCGAGATAACAAGAAAAAAAAATACTGATGTGTTCACAGAATTGTGAGTTTATATCTATTTATATATACCTCACACTGACTTAACTCACAATTGCGAGCTTATATCACAATTCTTACTCCATTTCTCAGAATTGTGAGCTTATATCTCAGAATTCTGACTTTATAAATTGCAATTGGGAGTTTATATCATGCAATTGTGACTTTATTTCTCAGAATTGTAAATTTATATCACACAATACTGACTTTATAATTTGCAATTGCGAGTTTATATCATGCAGTGTATATTTTTGATTTTAATATTTTTATTGTGTGGTAACCGTTTTATAAAAGCAATAAGGTACTTGAGGCCGTGCACTCCGCTTCGCGTCGTGCCTAACAACGCCCTTCAGCCGTGATTTATTCACGATACAGCACGGCCTCTCGTACCTTATTGCTTAAATATATACCTCACACTGACTTAACTCACAATTGCGAGCTTATATCACAATTCTTACTCCATTTCTCAGAATTGTGAGCTAATATCTCGTAATTCTGACTTTATAAATTGCAATTGGGAGTTTATATCATGCAATTGACTTTATTTCTCAGAATTGCGAGTTTATATCATGCAATTGTGACTTTATTTCTCAGAATTGTAAATTTATATCACGCAATACTGACTTTATAATTTGCAATTGCGAGTTTATATCATGCAATTGCGACCTTATTTCTCAGAATTGCCAGTTTATATCATGCAATTGCGACTTTATTTCTCAAAATTGCAAGTTTATATCTCGCAATTCTGACTTTATAACTCAAAATTGTGAGTTTGTACCTCAAAATTCTGAGAAAAATTGCGAGATAACAAGAAAAAAAATTACTGATGTGTTCACAGAATTGTGAGTTTATATATTTTTATATATAGGCTACCTCACACTGCCTTAACTCACAATTGCGAGCTTATATCACAATTCTTACTCCATTTCTCAGAATTGCGAGCTTATATCTTGGAATTTTGACTTTATATCATGCAATTGCGACTTTATTTCTCAGAATTGCGAGTTTATATCATGCAATTGCGACTTTATTTCTCAAAATTGTAAGTTTATATCTCGCAATTCTGACTTTATAACTCGCAATTGTGAGTTTATATCATGCAATTGTGACTTTATAATTTGCAATTGCGACTTTATATCATGCAATTGCGACTTTATTTCTCAAAATTGTAAGTTTATATCATGCAATTGTGACTTAATTTCTCAGAATTGCGAGCTAATATCTCGGAATTCTGACTTTATAAATTGCAATTGGGAGTTTATATCATGCAATTGACTTTATTTCTCAGAATTGCGAGTTTATATCATGCAATTGTGACTTTATTTCTCAGAATTGTACATTTATATCACGCAATACTGACTTTATAATTTGCAATTGCGAGTTTATATCATGCAATTGCGACTTTATTTCTCAAAATTGCAAGTTTATATCTCGCAATTCTGACTTTATAACTCAAAATTGTGAGTTTGTACCTCAAAATTCTGAGAAAAATTGCGAGATAACAAGAAAAAAAATTACTGATGTGTTCACAGAATTGTGAGTTTATATATTTTTATATATACCTCACACTGCCTTAACTCACAATTGCGAGCTTATATCACAATTCTTACTCCATTTCTCAGAATTGCGAGCTTATATCTTGGAATTTTGACTTTATATCATGCAATTGCGACTTTATTTCTCAGAATTGCGTTTATATTATGCAATTGCGACTTTATTTCTCAGAATTGCGTTTATATTATGCAATTGCGACTTTATTTCTCAAAATTGCAAGTTTATATCTTGTAAAATATAATTCTGACTTTATAACTCGCAATTGTGAGTTTGTATCTCAAAATTCTGAGAAAATTGCGAGATAAGTTGCAAAAACTTTTTTTTTTTTCATTCAGTGGCAGAGACAGGCTTCCATTTAAGAGTGAGTAAATACTCACTCAAATATCCCTTGAATTAAATATTTGTATATTTTGCTTTAGAATTAAATATGTATATATTAATGCTTTAGATGCTGTTAATATGTCAATATTGTATGTTTTACTAATTGCACATGTGATAGAATTACATTTTAAGTCAAATACATGCAAATACCCAAGAGATCATGTTGCCTAGACAGTGTGGGATATTTTAGTGGCCTGTCTAGTGATAATGGGATCTGTCTCTCTCACTAGCTCTTACAGGGAATATAGAGCATTAGGACATGCATCTCCATCAACACAGCTTCCCATCATTTGGGTCAAAGCATTTAATATTTAAGTGTGCCATTTTAACATTACACTATATTTAGCTTGACATGCATGCAAGAGCAGATCAGAGTAAGATTAATGGAATAAAAGAAACAATACTGAATGCATTGAATGCATTTTTTGTCTTTTTTTCTAGTTGTGCTGAATAATTGTATACTTATACTCTTCTATGTCTGAGGCAAAGAAGCTTGTTTGTCTTTGCCAAATTGATCAATACAATTTTGTCACATATTAACATTGGTGCACATTTTTGTGCACTTCTTATGTCTTTGATAGGGTTTCTCACAAAGCAGTTGGTGTTTGTGGCATTAAGCTTGGAGTTTCCCACAGACACTCACAGCACTTCTATTGATTTTTGACTCTTTGCACCAGAGAAATGCATGTGCTAATTTTAAATGCTCTTCTTTCTTGCATTATCTTAAATGAAATGACTCTGCTTGAGAAACCCATGCATTTCATTAGAAGTGCTACTGAATGCCTCATGTTTCTATACATGCAGTCTGTATATAACACACATACAATGGCAAAGTAATCTCATGTATTCACACTGTGTTTCTACTACATGCACATTTACATATGTTTGCACAGACACTAAAGCACACAATATTGACAGGTTCATTGGTTCGTAAGGTTTACTTGTTGTCAATTTGTCAATATATAACACACAGACAACAAATAAATCTTACAGGCCTTCCAATCCCTATTTAATCTAAACTTAATGGAATTATTCAGTAGATATTGTATTCAATATTCATGATTTTGTGTTTTCAATTTCTTTAAACATTGTTCACACATTTGCTTTAATATTATAACATTTTATTCTGTTTTATGCATGTTTGAATTTACATTTACTTGACTGAATAACATTTCCGTCTGTTCGAACCATTATTTATTCATTCATTCATTTTGAATGAACACACATCATCTCGTACTACTTTAATACTACTTTTTTGCCTTTTTGCGGGATAATTTCATAAATTACAATGATTCCCTGTTATTATATGTTCTGTTATTTTTTTTCCCTGTATACTATATACTTTTATGAAATGGTTAAGGTAAAAATAAAAATGCTTTCAAAGGTTCTTCACAGCGATGCCACAGAAGAACCATTTTTGGTTCCACAAACAACCATTCAGTCAAAGGTTCTTTGAAGAACAAAATAAATATTTTAAAAATTAAATAACAACATTAAAGCTGAAATAAAATGATATGTAATATAAAATATATAATACAATAAGACTTAAATAAAACTATAAAATCATTAAAATAATGAAAACAAATGTAACAGTATTTAATGCAAATGTAGCTCAAAATAATGCTAAAATATATTTAAACATACATTTTAGATGAAAATGTATTTCAGTTAATTGCCAAGGCAACATTTCTAAGTTGAAGTACTAAAATTAGTAAAACGTAACCTGAAATAAAATAAAGCTAAATAGAAATATTAGTAAAAATTAAGAACATTAAGGCTTATATAATATAAAATATATAATAAACAATACTAAACTAAAACTAGAAAACCATTCAAAAATTAAATTAAATGTACAATAATTGAATGTAAATGAAGCTCAAAATAAAGCCAAAATATAATTAAACATAAATATTAGATGAAAATATATTTTAGTTAATTGCCAAGGCAACATTTCTAAGTTTAAATACTAAAATTAGTAAAACATAACCTGAAATAAAATAAAGCTGAATATAAATATTAGTAAAAATTGCACATTAAAGCTGGAATAAAATTATATATAATATTAAATATATAACAAAACAACACTTAGCTAAAACTAAAAAAAAAAAGTTCAAAAATTAAAATAAATGTACAATTATTGAATGCAATTGAAGCTCAAAATAAAGCCAAAATATAATTAAACATAAATATAGTTAATTGCCAAGGCAACATTTTTAAGTTTTAGTTGAAATAAATCTGTAAATGTTATTTACAATCTATGAAACTGCATATAAACATAACAACATTAAAGCTGAAATAAAATGATATGCATTATAAAATTTATAATACAAGAACACTTAAATAAAACTATAAAATCGTTTAAAAATGAAAACAAATTTACAATAATTGACTGTAAATGAAACTCAAAATAAAGGCAAAATATTCTTAAACATAAATATTACATGAAAATGTATTTTAGTTAATTGCAAAGGCAACATTTCTGAGTTTAAGTACTAAAATTATATAAAAAAAAATATAAAACGTATAATTATAAAATTATAAAAACGTAACCTGGAATAAAATGAAGCTTAATAGAAATATTAGTAAAAATTAAGAATAAAATTATATATAATATAAAATATATAATAAATAATTAAATAATAAATAAATAAATAAATAAATAAATAAATAATTAACAAACTAGAAAACCATTCAAAAATTAAAATAAATTTACAATAATTGAATGTAAATGAAGCTCAAAATAAAGCCAAAATATAATTAAACATAAATATAGTTAATTGCCAAGGCAACATTTTTAAGTTTTAGTTGAAATAAATCTGTAAATGTTATGTAAATTATTTACAATCTATGAAATTGCATATAAAGATGCATTTAAGTGGTGAGCTAACTGCAAATATAAACTGAAACTATAATACATTTAACACAAAAGTGTCTGAGATCAACAGAAATATAAAAAAAAATTAGTAACAACATTAAAGCTGAAATAAAAATATATGTAATATAAAATATACAATACAATAACATTTTAAAATAATAAAACTATAAAATCATTAAAAAATGAAAATAAATGTAAATGTAGCTCAAAATAATGCTAAAATATAATTAAACATACATTTTAGATGAAAATGTATTTCAGTTAATTGCCAAGGCAACATTCTTAGTTAAAGTTCCATTAATTAATTAAACGTAACCTATATAAAATAAAGCTAAATAGAAATTAGTAAAAATTGAACATTAAAGCTGGAATAAAATTATATATAATATTAAATATATAATAACACAACACTTAAATAAAACATGAAAATTATTTAAGAATTAAAATAAATTAAAGCCAAAATATAATTAAACATAAATATTAGATGTTAAATATTTTAGTTAATTGCCAAGGCAACATTTTTAAGTTTTAGTTGAAAAAAATCTGTAAATGTTACATAAAATCTATGACACTGCATATAAAGATGTATTTAAGTGGTGATCTAGCTGCAAATATAAACTGAAACTATAACACAGTAGTGTCTGAGAACATCACAATTAGTTCACACTTAAGTATATTCTTAAGTATTATTTCCGTATTAAGGAGAAAGAAGAAAAAACTGCTAAGCGGTGCTTCTTTTTTTTTATTATTTTTCTATTAGACTAGAGTGTGTCCTAATATGTTTGAAGCAGGTTCAGCCTCGCATAGACTGTTTATGAGTAATGATTTGCACCAATCGGGCCAAAAACAATCAAACGAAGCCAACAAGCGCATGTGTCACTGAGATAACTGAGAGGATGAGAAAAGACTCATTCAATCGCTAACCTCAGCCGAATAAATGCGTCAAAGTGCAAGATACCGTTGTGCAATTACGCACATTACGGTCAGCTTCACAGGGTCAAGTGCAGCCGTCAAAAAGCCATGCATTCGTACTCTTTGTTGTGCGTGCTTACGTAAGATATCTCTGCTCTTCCTATTCTTATTCCACTCCCTCGTTCTCATCTATTATCAACGTATCCCTAGCGCCTCGGAGAACAACCCTTCCCCCCATCCTAAATGAGAGAGAGATTGATAGAGACACTACAGTGCATCTTGCATTTCCCTCGCCACCTTGAACACCAGCAGCCAGCAGCAGCAAGAGCAGAGCTTGCGGAAATAACTTGAGTGCAAACTTCATGAAATGTCAAATCAACCCTTACCTTATTAAATCAGTTTTGTCTCCATCTCCTCTGTCTGTCTTCATCCAGTGCACATCCTCATCTGATCAGCAAGGGTCTGCGGTGGCTCGGCGTCTGTGTGTGCGTCTGTATGCGTGTGCATGTGTGCGAATGCGAGCCAGCAATGACGTGCAGACGTGTGAAGCTAGCAGAGCACGGTTTCAACCTCAGACATCACTTCCTCTGCTTCACAATGTGTTTCCCTTTACTGTGTTGACACATCCTCTTCTCTGCCTCTTTTCACTTGTATCCTCCAGACAAACCGCACATGCAAACGCAGAATCGGCCATGTGCACTGAAAAAAATTAAATAAAATAGGTGCATCGTTGGTAAATTGGCACATTTCACTATTGGCATTGAGATACAATTCAAAAAATCATTGCTCATACCTTCTGGATTTCATCTCAGCTCCATATACATGTGCATTCTTGCATTATCAGTGCCTAAATGACAGCTCGCTGTTAGCAGCTCACATCGCTCTGTTACACTGGCAGGTTGAATGCTCTCTGTCTTTTTCTGCCCCTCTAGCATGCCGTCTTTAATACCCATTCACATCAAACCAAAGCCGGCCCCTTCCTCCGCCCTGTTCTCCACCCCCTCCTGTCTTTTCTCTCCTTCACCCTTTTGCTTGGCTCTCTCTTGCCCTCTGGCTCCTCAGCCTCCTCCTCACTGTAGCTACAGTAATCCTTTTTCTAGACTAATGTATGGATGATTAGAGAGACTATATGGAGTCGAAATGAGGTTCTAGAAAGGCAGTTTCACAGAAATGCCATTTTGGTTTTAGAACATTTTATGCAATGGAAAGAATCTTCTATTTTTAAGTGTATATTCAATTCTCAGCATTGTGTTTGTGCATATTTGTGAATGCATGTGCATATGTGTGTGTGCATAGGCCTAAAGACCCCTGACTCATGTCAGCACACATATACACATTCATTCTCTCATTCTCTCAAGATGCGCTGTAATGGCTAGGATTGGGAGCGGCTTGCATTTAGATTCAATATTAGAGATAGAGGACTCTCCTATGGCTTGGCCATCTGGCAGCAGAATGTGGGGTGACCCTCCCTGATACTAACCCAACACCACGGATGTAGGGGAGGAGTGATTTGGGGGGGTTGGTCGATGTGCTTTGCATGTGCGCACACACACACACACACACACACACACACACACACACACACACACACACACACACACACATGTTGGGTTTACATGTTTTATGGGGACATTCCATAGGCGTAATGGTTTTTATACTGTACAAACCGTATTTTCTATCGCCCTACACCTAAACCTAGCCCTCACAGGAGATTGTGCACACTTTTACTTCATCAAAAAAACTCATTGTGCATGATTTATAAGCCTGTTTCCTCATGGGGACCTGAGAAATGTCCCCACAAGGTCAAAATCTACTGGTATTCCTATCCTTGTGGGGACATTTGGTCCCCACAACGTGATGAATACCAGGTACACACACACACACACACACACACACACACACACACACACCTTGGTTTTATATGTTTTATGGGGATATTCCATAGGCAGAATGCTTTTCCTACTGTACAAACCGTATATGTGACCTTGGACCACAAAACCAGTCTTAAGTCACTTGGGTATATTTGTAGCAATAGCCAAAAATACATTGTATGGGTCAAAATTATTGATTTTTCTTGCCAAAAATCATTAGGAAATTAAGTAAAGATCATGTTCCATGAAGATTTCTTGTAAAATTCCTACTGTAAATATATAAAAATGTAATTTTTGATTAGTAATATGCATTGTTAAGAACCTAATTTGGACAACTTTAAAGGTGATTTTCTCAGTATATTGATTTTATTGCACCCTCAGATTCCAGATTTTCAAATAGATGTATCTCGGCCAAATATTGTCCTATCCTAACAAACCATACATCAATAGAAAGCTTATTTATTGTACTTTCATATACAATATGATGTGTAAAATTTAAAGGTTTTGTGGTCCAGGGTCACATTTTCTATGGCCCTACACCTACCCTACACCTAAACCTAGCCCTCACAGGAGATTGTGCACACTTTTACTTCCTAAAAAAACTCTTTGTGCATGATTTATAAGCCTGTTTCCTCATGGGGACCTAAGAAATGACATTTGGTCCCCACAACGTGATGAATAACAGGTACACACACACACACACACACACACACACACACACACACACACACACACACACACACACACACACACACACACACACACACACACACACACACACACACACACACACACACAAAGCCTTTTTGTTTGACTCCCAAATTACAATATTACTGTAAGACGTGAAAGTGAGAGTTGGTTCTATTGTTGGTTTAAAATATATATCAGAAAGATCTTTTTATTTTTTTGAAGATTGTGTAAATTATATGAGCATGCATTTCGTATTAAAACCTTGCAGATGAGGAAACCACAATCAGAGCTCTTCTGGAGCTGTGTTGTTTGTGTTCATTTTAATTTAAAACTGATAAATATTAAAATTGATTAAATAAATAAATAAAGCTGAAATAAAATTATATGTAATATAAAATTCTATACTGTATAATACGGTATAATAAAATAAAACTATTAAATGTTTTTTTTTTAATTAACACATTTAAAATAATTTTATGTATTTAAAGCTGAAATAAAATTATATAGAATATAAAATTGTATACTGTATAATAAAATAAAATTATAAAATATTTTACAAAATTAACACATTTAAAATAATTTAATGTAATTAAAGCTGAAATAAAATTATATATAATATAAAAATCTAAACTGTATAATAAAATAACACTTAACTAAAACTATAAAATCTTTAAAATAAATAAATTTAAAATAATTTAATGTAAATGAAGCTCAAAATAAAGCTAAAATATAATAAACAAAAATATTAGATGAAAATGTATTTCAGATAATATTGGCAAAACCTGAAATAAAATGCATTAAAACTAAATAGAATAAAAAAATTAAGCAATAAATCAATAAAATATCAATGAAATAAAATAATATATAATATAAAATATTTATGTAATAAAATAACACTGAACTAAAAATATAAAATCACTCAAGAATTAAAACAACAAATATTTACAATAATTGAATGTAAAGTAAGCTCAAAATAAAATATAATTAAAACATAAATATAAGACAACATTTCTAAGTTAAAGTGCTAAAATTATTAAAACTAAACCTTGCAGATGAGGAAACCACAATCAGAGCTCTTCTGGAGCTGTGTTGTTTGTGTTCATTTTAATTTAAAATTGAATAAATATTAAAATTGATTAAATAAATAAATAAAGCTATTATAATATACAATTATATGTAATATAAAATTCTATACTGTATAATATGGTATAATCAAATAAAACTATAAAATGTTTTTTTTAATCAACACATTTAAAATAATTTTATGTATTTAAAGCTGAAATAAAATTATATAGAATATAAAATTGTATACTGTATAATAAAATAAAATTATAAAATCTTTTACAAAATTAACACATTTAAAATAATTTAATGTAATTAAAGCTGAAATATGTAATATGTAGTAAAATAACACTTTACTAAAACTATAAAATCACTCAAGAATTAAAACTAATTTTTACAATAATTGTAAAGCTCAAAATAAAGCTAAAGTATAATTAAAACATAAATAGGCAACATTTTAAGTACTAAAATCAAAATGTAAAATAAAATAAATTAAAACTAAATAGAAATATAAAAAAATGTAAGCAATAAATCAATAAAATATCAATAAAGCTCAAAATTAAAGCTGAAATAAAATTAAATATAATATAAAATTCTAAACTGTATGATAAAATAACACTTAACTAAAACTTTAAAATCTTAAAAAAATAACAAATTTAAAATAATTTAATGTAAATGAAGATCAAAATAATGCCAAAAAAATAATAAACAAAAATATTAGATGAAAATGTATTTCTGATAATTGCCAAAACCTGAAATAAAATGTATTAAAACTAAATAGAATAAAAATTAAGCAATAAATCAATAAAATATCAATGAAATAAAATAATATATAATATACAATGTTTATGTAATAAAATAACACTTAACTAAAACTGTAATATCACTCAAGAATTTGAACAACAAATTTTTACAATAATTTAATGTAAATTAAGCTCAAAATAAAATATAATTAAAACATAAATATTAGGCAACATTTCTAAGTTGAAGTTCTAAAATTATTAAAACCTGAAATAAAATAAAATAAAATAAAGCTAAATAGAAATATAAAAAATAATAACAAAATTAAAGCTGAAATAAAATTATATATAATATTAAATATATAATACAAGAAAACTTACATTAAACTATAAAATCATTAAAAAATTAAAGCTAAGTTAATGTAAATGAAGCTCAAAATAAAGCTAAAATATAATTAAACTTAAATATTAAATGAAAATGTATTTCAGTTACAGTAATTGCCAAGGCAACATTTATAAGTTTAAGTTAAATAAAATAAAGCTAAACAGAAATATTTGTAAAAATTAAAACCTTAAAGCTGGAATAAATTTATACATAAAATGGCAAAACCTGAAATAAAATCCATTAAAACTAAATATTATATATATAGAATTAAAAAAGCAATAAATCAATAAAGCTCAAAATTAATGATAAAAAACATTTAACTAAAACTATAAAATCACTCAAGAATTAAAACTAATTTACAGTAATTTATATATATATATATATATATATATATATTAGGGCCGGGACTTTAACGCGTTAATTTAGATTAATTAATTACACAAAATTAACGCGTAATCGCACTTAATTTTGCACTGCGGAACGTTTCTCACTGGATGAGTTTCAGCGGACCGATTATACTGGAGCACCAACTAGCGTTCAGACGAGACCAAAGCGACCAAAGGAATGCGCATATCACCGCAGCACATCGAGCCTCAAGTATCACCTCAATGCTTTTACAGAAGGTCTACCTACCTATAGGGTACCTGAATTTCTGAAATGAAGGCTACTATATTTCTAAATATCCCAGTGTTTCCCCTACCATCATCTTAGGGGGGGCGCGTTTACAATGTCTCCTCCAAGAAAACACGGACTGGATCGCGGACTCCATTCATAAAAAACGAATTTACTATAGCGTGGAATGCCACGTAAATTCGTCGATTTTTGGATTGATAAATCAAAAGTTCGTCTGTCACTTAATTCAAATCGCGATATGGACTAGTGTCTGTGAAAACTGAAATGCAAAAAGACCGTTTTAATATGAATCCTGCATGTTCCGTTTGCCTCTGTATGTATGAATGGCAGAGACCCCTTTTTTTTTTTTTTACTGCACGCGTGATGCTCCCGTTAATTTTTTGCATTTGAATCTCACATGAACAGATAGACTCAATCTCCAAAGCTACTGTCAGTGTCACATTTACCGTTTCATTTGAGAAAACTAGCATCATATCATACTTTACACACAGAAACTTCACGGCAACCTGTCAAAATAAAAGTACGGTTTAACATGAAACAGAACAATATTCCTATTTAAATAATAATTGACAAAAAACAATATATATGATAAAAAATAAATATAACAACAAGATTAACCACTTAATTGTAGAAAAAAATACTACGATTATTATTTAAATGTTAAATTATTATTATTTATTGATTTTAAAAGCAAATTTTAAAACCTCTGTTTGTTTGCCAAAAATTAAAAAGGTTTATTTTTTCGTTTGATTAAAAATAAATAAATGTTTATGCTTTCATTTGATTATGAGAAAAATTAAAACACAAGAATTTCTTAAAAAAAAAAAAAAAAAAAAGCAAAAGATTGTAAAGCCCTATTGTTCAAAATGTTAAAATAGAGAGTTTTGGGTTTATTTTTTCACTGAAATAAATGTTTTCGTTATTACACAAAGTAGGGTAAAGTACCGAGAAAAAAAGAATGGTAACCTAGGGGAAACACTGTATCCTATTGCTACAGTTAATGGCAATATTGCACTGGTCTGTTGGACTTGGTTGAACAAAAATAAACAATATTTTGTTGCTTAAGTTTATGTATTCAGTCATTATTCAATGGTATACTAAAAATCCATATGAAAAAACTTACTTCTCACTGTTCTCAGGTCAAATATTTATATGCGATTAAAATGCGATTAATTTCGATTAATTAATTACAAAGCCTCTAATTAATTAGATTAATTTTTTTAATCGAGTCCCGGCCCTAATATATATATATATATATATATATATATATATATATATATATATATATATATATATATATATATTATTATTATTATTTATCGCTACATAATAATGTTAGTGTAGCTCAAAATAACACTAAAATATAATTAAACATACATTTATATATAAAACTATATACATTTATATATGAATAAAATACATTAAAACTAAATAGAATAAATAAATAATAAAATTAAAGCTGAAATTAAATTATATAGAATATAAAATATATAAAATACAATAAAACTAAAATTATAAAATCACTCAAGAATTAAAACAAATTTGTGCAATAATTCACTGTAAATGAAGCTCAAAATAAAGCTAAAATATGATAAACAAATATTAGATGAAAATATATTTCAGTTAATTGGCAAAAACTGAAATAAAATATATTAAAACTAAATAGAATAAAAAATAAAACAATAAATCAATAAAATATCAATAGAGTTCAAAATTAAAGCTGAAATAAAATTATATATATTATAAAATATGTATGTGATAAAAAAAAACATTTAACTAAAACTATAAAATCACTCAAGAATTAAAACGAATTTACAATTATGTAAAATGAAGCTCAAAATAAAGCTAAAATTGTAATTTAACATAAATATTAAATGAAAATGTATTTCAGTTACAGTAATTGGCAAGGCAACATTTATAAGTTTAAGTTAAATAAAATAAAGCTAAACAGAAATATTTGTAAAAATGAAAACCTTAAAGCTGGAATAAAATTATACATAAAATGGCAAAACCTGAAATAAAATCCATTAAAACTAAATAGAATTAAAAAAGCAATAAATCAATAAAGCTCAAAATTAAAGCTGAAATAAAATTATATATATATTATAAATGTGTTATAAATATATGTGATAAAAAACACTTAACTAAAACTATAAAATCACTCAAGAATTAAAACTAATTTACAGTAATTTATATATATATATTATATATCGCTACATAATAATGTTAGTGTAGCTCAAAATAACACTAAAATATAATTAAACATACATTTATATATAAAACTATACATTTTTATATAAATAAAATACATTAAAACTAAATAGAATAAATAAATAATAAAATTAAAGCTGAAATTAAATTATATAGAATATAAAATATATAAAATACAATAAAACTAAAATTATAAAATCACTCAAGAATTAAAACAAATTTGTACAATAATTCACTGTAAATGAAGCTCAAAATAAAGCTAAAATATGATAAACAAATATTAGATGAAAATATATTTCAGTTAATTGGCAAAAACTGAAATAAAATATATTAAAACTAAATAGAATAAAAAATAAAACAATAAATCAATAAAAGATCAATAAAGTTGTATGTGTTAAAACAATAAAATATGTATGTGATAAAAAAAAACATTTAACTATAACTATAAAATCACTCAGGAATTAAAACGAATTTACAATTATGTAAAATGAAGCTCAAAATAAAGCTAAAATTGTAATTTAACATAAATATTAAATTAAAATGTATTTCCGTTACAGTAATTGCCAAGGCAACATTTATAAGTTTAAGTTAAATAAAATAAAGCTAAACAGAAATATTTGTAAAAATGAAAACCTTAAAGCTGGAATAAAATTATACATAAAATGGCAAAACCTGAAATAAAATCCATTAAAACTAAATAGAATTAAAAATCAATAAATCAATAAAGCTCAAAATTAAAGCTGAAATAAAATTATATATATTATAAATGTATTATAAATATATGTGATAAAAAAACACTTAACTAAAACTATAAAATCACTCAAGAATTAAAACTAATTTACAATTATGTAAAATGAAACTCAAAATAAAGCTAAAATTGTAATTTAACATAAAGATTAGATGAAAATATATTTTTTAGTTAATTGCCAAGGCAACATTTCTAAATTTAGGTTGAAGTACTAAAATTTTTTTTTAATTAACCTGAAATAAAATAAAGGTAAATAGAAAAAAAAACTGAAATAAAAGTATATATATATATATATATATATATATATATATATATATATATATATATATATATATATATATATATATATATATAAAATAGCACTTAAGTAAAACTATAAAAACATTCAATCATTCATTTAAAAATTAAAACAAATGATTAAAATATGCAAACTAAACCTTTTCTTCAATTTTATAGTCAGAGCGGCTATGAGATGCTGTAAGAGACTGTGATGTGCTATACCAGAAAATATTCTCAAATTGTTATATTCCATTTTATTCTTGGTAGAGTTTATTTTTTATATTTTACCAGAGTAAGACCGGCTCACAGATAGCGTTACTGCTTTCTCACAAGACTTCTTGACCTGTTTAACCTTTGCTACGGATGTGGCTTTAGGCTGCAGTGATAATAAACAATAAAATGGGTATAATAAACAAAATAAAAGGACTCTGACATCCTGGTTTCAGGCCAATATTTACCCAGACATTTCAAAGTGATTATATGGTCATCTAGTGGACAGAATTGGTACTGTAGCAGTTTTGCAGATTTCAAGTGCATGATTTCATGATGCTTGTGTCCCTAATGCTTCTAAACGGCGGGTTTGTCATTTTTAAGTGTTTATAAAAAGCCTTTTTTAATTTGCTTTTATGACCTGCTTTTCATTCTACTCTCTTCTCATGACTAAAATAAATCCCCGATTTAACTTTCTGTATCATTTTTCACAATATTATTAATGCGATCAATAAACACGTACAGTATAGTGGTCCTGTTGAGGTCTGTTATACAAAATTTTATATATAAACTATAAAATACAAAAAAACCCTATAAACTTCAAGAGGTTGGTTTAGTATAAACAGAAGGACAGTCGTGCAGAAAAGTACCTCATTGTCACTATAAAGTATGGCGTGTCTTTGAAGTTGCACAACTGTTTTTCTTCTAAAGGCTGTGGACAGCTTGTTAGGATACAAATAACAGATATTAAATCAACACGTGACTCCCTTTGCCATGAGGCTCCTCCAGCTGGACCATGATCCAAAGCACACCTCGAGAAAAAAAGAAAAGAAAACTATGTTTCACCAAGTACAGAATGAAGGCTTTGCACATCAAAATTGCTGTGAAGTGGGATGACGAATATATTTCAGACAGACAGAAGAGACATAATTACCAGCTTACAACCTGTTTGTGAACATTAATGTAAAATGTAATAAATGCAAACACTTCTTGTATACACTGGAGGCCAAACGTTTTAAATAATGTAAAGATTCTGCCGTCTCAGAAGCCAGTTCAACTAATCACAAAGTATAGCCAGAATATTTCCAATTTTATTTGTTTTATATGTTATGGAGACATATTTGAAAAGGTAGATGTAGACAGTGTTGGGGGTAATGCATTATAAGTAACGCAAGTTACGTAATAATACTACTTTTTCCAAGTAACTAGTAAAGTAACGCATTACTTTTTAATAGACAGGAAAATATCTGAGTTACTTTTTCAAAAAATCTCTCCTGTCCTCATGTTGAGAGAAATCGTGAGTAAGATGTTACTTTAGTTCTACAATAAATGTGAACATGCATTAATTCATCTCACTCACTAAAAACACAGATACAGTATTCCTCAAAATGAATAAAAGCGGTGAAATTCAACACAAACCTGCAATAATTAAATATGTTAAATAATACAAATATCCGATGTTTTTGCTGCCGACCTTCGATGATCCAATTCATCCATACTAATAAGCAAAAATGACTCAAGATAATCGAACATTTGTTTATTGCTGAAGAGTTGACATTTTTTCTTCTGCGGTCTGCTGTACAGACATGAACTTACGTTTCTCTAAGCCTGAGGCTTTTGCTGTGAAAGGGGCTTTTACATTTGCAAAAATAGAACTTTTTATATTAAAAACAAACAAGCAAGCCCTGCCCAGATTTAAAAAGTAATGCAAAAGTAACGCAATGCATTACTTTCCATAAAAAAGTAACTAAGTAATGTAATAAGTTACTTTTTTAAAGAGTAACTCAATATTGTAATGCATTACTTTTAAAAGTAACTCCCCAACACTGGATGTAGAAGACATGATCAAAATCATTGGCTCTGATCGCACAACCACACTTGGAGTATCTGAAAGTAAGACAGGTTTTTGTGCTGCCACAATGCAGTAAAATATTAATAACTATTTTGGCAGTGTGTTTTATTCACATAAAACACACATTGTTTAGGTCACCATCTATTGACTTTCATGGCTTTGTAAAAAGCAGATGGATTTCCATGTAAATCTGAGAGACATAGCCTCCTTGACTGCTTTAAACATGGCAGAGTCTATCATTTACAGGTTAACATGATCCTTATAAAAGGATTTAGGACACATATTACATTTATTAATGTGATTTTTTTCTGTATTTAAAATACATTTATGTCAGCACATTTCCACTAAAAATCACTATATTTCTTGCTTAAAATGAACCCAAAATACACTATATTGCCAAAAGTATTGGAACACCTCCTTCTAATGAACAGGTTTAACTACTTTAGTAATTTCCATGAGTCTAAATCCTAATTTTTAAGCATATAATGATATTCTAGGAAATTGTGTGCTTCTAATTTTATTGCAACAGTTTGGACAGGACCCTTTTCTCTTCTACCATGACAATGCCTCCGTGTATAAAGCCTGCATAAATGCATAAAGCCAAGTCCTAATCCCAGCTGAACATCTCTGGAGTGACTTTAAATGCAGACCTTAAGCCAAAAACTCATCACCAAACACCAATGACTTGTAAGGCTACAGTCATTTTAGCCCCTTCCAAAACTGGTGCAACAGAGATGGAAATACAATTTTTAAATGCATGAATTATGCTTCCATCTTGTTGCCACAGTTTTGGAAGTGCCTTTTTCTGTTCTAAAGAAGGGGGTGTCCCAATACTTTTGTCCGTATAGTGTATGCAAGTCATGGACGTTTTTGGCTCAAGGTGGCATTCAAAGTCACTCCAGAGGTGTTCAGCTGGGATTAGGACTTGGTTTACTGCAGACCAGTCAAGTTCTTCCACACTGACTGAATCAATCATTTCTCTATTAACCCTATTGTCTTATACACAAAAGGATTGTCATGTTAGAATAGAAAGGGTCCTGTCCAAACTGTTGCTATAAAATTCGAAGCACACAATCCCCTAGAATATCATTACATGCCTAAACATTAAGATTTGTACTAAAGTAGTCAAACTTTTTCAATAGAAGGCAGTGTCCCAATACTTTTTTGCAATATAGTGTAGATTGAAAATTAACATTTTACATTAGGTTTAAATTGAGTTAAATAAGACTACTTAGAAGCTTGGGTTAAACATTTGACAACAACACAGTCGCTGGGGTTATCCATATTTCAGCCAGCACTGGGTTGTTTTAAACTGAGCATTTTTTAGAGTGTAGATAGGCTACATTTCCAGCAATCATCACTCCAATATTTATCCTTGAATAATCACACAAAATTGCTAATTTAGTGCTAGAAAAGCATGTGCTATTATATCAAACAAAGCTGCAAGCTATTTTGTCTTTGTGTTTTCTTTTTTGAGTTACCACAGTATGCAACAGACTGGCACATCTAAAGGGCCAAGAAGGTCAAGAAGATTCACTTTCAGATCTTGGAACAGTCAAAACAGTCTTGTTATGTGTTGAGGAGACATACAGGGTATAATGGAGATGCGTATGGTTCACCAAAGTCACAGAAAACATTTTGCAACAGGAAAATGGCAACCCTTAAATTGCACTGGTGCCATTGAAGAAAAGCTGTCCATATTTCCATCATAGAACTGGGTTTCTCAAATCTTGCATTGGAGGGCCAATGCCCTGCCGAGTTTAGCTCCAACCCTAATCAAACACACATGAGCGAACGCATCAAGATCTTCAGGACCACTAGAAAATCATAGGAAAGTGAGTTTGAACAGGGTTTGATATAACCTTTCCAGGCCAGAGGGTTCCATCCATAAAATCTGGATGCCTCTTTTTTTAACTGCAAAAGGACTTTTCCATCTTTCTCTTCCTTATAGTTGCACATCACAAATTTACATGCTCAGGGAGGGGATTTTTTGAAAGCAGGGGAAATTCAGCCTTTGGCAAAAAAAATGGAGAACAAAATCCTCTATCATGTGCAGAAACTTGAAGAAACTTGTCAAGGCAACATTCAACTGTATCTCAAGAGACTGCACAATGGTGGAAAACTACAAAATAACATTTATAGCATTTTTTCCACAAAACCCACCTGTCTACAATGAATGTTTGAGTCGGAATGATTGCAATGGAGGTATTACTGATAAATGTTTAAATTTTATCATTAGCCAGTGTCACTAAGACATCAAAAACATATATAATAATAAAAGTAAAAGAAAAGAAAAACTAGATGTAAATATAATATTTTAATGGGAGACACTGCAGACAAAAACATCTTATATGCATCTTATAAAGTTTGAGATTTTGAGCTTTTTGGTTTTTCGTACTGTTTTTTTCAGACTAGTGGAAAGAAAACATCCAAAAAACACTGTTAGATCTATCCTTTATAGCACTTTATCTATTTGTGTCTTTATATTTCAATTACAATGCACATTTTAAAGGCCTTTTTTTTCAAAATTAATTTTTTTCTTCTACAATGGGCCATAAATCTTCACTTCAGTAGCACTTACACATACCAAACTTTACATTTTTATTCCTGTCTAAGGTTTTTACAGATGGATTTGTTCATATCTAATTAGCTTGATTTTATACAACATTTTATTCCCCCCAAATTGGTAAAGATACTAGCGTTTCCTGTTTTTTTTTCTTCTGAATTATGGCGTGACAAAATGAGATACCCAAACTTCCCTCTGTTAAAACATTTGACTCTAATGTCAAAAAATTGAATTATGAAACTGACTTCATCCAGTGTTTAGATTTGTGTACTACAAAATGTATGCAAATTAGCACATATTTCATTGAATAATGCCTTATTTGCATATTTAAACCTAACATTTTAGAAAACTTGCAATACAATTTTTTTTTGCAATTATAAATGTAATCAATCAACTGAGTAAGTAAGGTGATAACTATTAGTTTTTTTTTACCCTATTCACCTGCAGTGTCTCGCCTTAAACATACTGTCTTCCAAGGCTTTTAACCTTCACAATACTCAAAAATTTTGGTCTTAATTTCCCATTCGCCTTATGTTTTGTCATAAATAGTAGACACTCAAATACTATAGATACATATTAGCTGAGCTCCCACACATGTTTAGATAATTATGGGCCATTATTCGAAGCATACACCATAAGATATGTCCACCCTGTCATGGACATGTATATTACTGATAAATACATTTTCAAATATGACAATGAAAAATGAATTGGCTGGTTGGCTGGTCTTAGCTGATTTAAGATGGAAGTAGCTGGTCTCAGGCTGGGAAAGTGGCCAAAACCCCTCTAAAACTCAAAAGTAACAGGAGGAAACCAGTCAAATTTAATCCATTTCTAACACTAGGGGGCGCTACAATTTAAGCAAATCCTAATTGTGCAACTAAATGGCCAAAGAAATCTAGTTATACAGCTTGATTCTGGTTGTAGCCTAACAGAAGTATATCTTTTTATTTTTTTATTCCAAAACAGCAGTCTGGACTTAATTGAATACGAGAGGCTGATGCAATTCAGTCGCTCATGTAGATATTTTGATATCAATATTTATTGTCACTGAAAGATTCCAACAGACCTGCACAATAAAAAAGTTAGTTGCATGAGAAAAATACATTCAATCATCACCAAGAAAAAAAGAAGTCATTCTTTGTATTACATAAACATATTTCAGTGTGCAACACCACAAATTCACTTCAATGTAAAATGCATTCTCACTCTAAACACATATTCCTCTATTTTTTTTTTTTTTTGGTACATATAAAAACAAAACATTCAACAAAACAGCATAGGATATTTGAAAAGAGCATTTCGGTTAATATGCATACAATACATGTGTTACATGCCCAAATAACATAAGAGTCAGATTTCCCAGATTAACATTGACATTTCTCAGGATCATTGGAAGAATTGTGGAAATTACATTTTAACAGCTAATGCTACAACATACAGTACATTAAAAAGAGAAAGAACGGGATATTCTCAGATTGGAAACATGGACTTACTGTTGTGAAACAAATGGTGTTTTTGGCATCGTACAACAGAGCCAGAATTTTTTTTTAAAGGCATGTTTCACATCTTTTGAACACAGAACCACAAGAACTACATATAAGTATTATATTAGATATATTTAATCAGCAAAAGGCCATGGTAATGTAACTTCCTCATGAAGATTTCATTTTCCTATTTCTTTAAAGTGAAATAGCCCAGAACAAAGTGTTGGGGATTATTAAAATCCTCAATGATGAGTGATTGACCCTTTGAATTAATTCAGATTCTTTATCGCGTAGTGTTTAATGCTCAGATATGCTGATGAAAAAGGCTCTGGACATATGACCCAAAGGTGATATCTTATTTGCCATTGTGTTCCTTCACTAAATTAACATACTAGGTGAAGAAAACCAAAACGTTGTTTGGCAAACTTTCAGTCATTATATGAAGAGCTTCACAGGAATTCATTGTTTCGGTTCAAAATCTTGTTCACACATATCATTTGTGGTGTGAAAGGCAGGCCTTTCATACACTGTAAAAACAATGTGTTGAGTCAACTTAAAATAATTTGTTACCTGGCTGCCTTAAAATTTTAAGTTCCTTCAACTTTAAAAAGGTTAAGTCAACTTGAAATGTTAAGTTGCACTAAGTGACAACTTAGATATTTAAGTTGATTCAACTTAACATTTTAAGGCAGCCAGGTAACTTACCCAGCTTTTAAGTTTAACAAACCAAATTTTTTGTTAAGTCAACTCAAATATCTAAGTTGAGACTTAGTACAACTTGAAATTTCAAGTTGAGTTGACTGAACTTAAAATTCAGCAGGGTAACAAATTATTTTAAGTTGACTCAATTTACAGTGTATATATTTATTCTATACATTTGCTTAATATTTTTTTGATTTTTTTTTTTGTTTGTTTTTATAACAACATTCAGTTACAGCTGGAATATCACTCACCACTTATCTCTCAATATATAGATTATTTAAAATGGTTTTGATTCAGTTAATTCAAAGGCTTAAAGAAAATTACAGCTGATTGCATAATATTTCAGATGCAAACACACTGAGTTTACACTGAAATTCAGCCACAATTGCTTTGGTGACATTAAGCTCCAATAGTTGCATTCACAAAAAAGATCTTATTACTACAGTTTAAAAAAAAAAAAAACATTCCTGTACCTCAGAACATAGTCACCTGAAATTCCTCCTTTTCTTTTTTTATTTACAAAAGTTAAATTACACTGCATTCCAAGCAGCCTGGGAAGAATATACACCATAATGATAAATCCTACACATATGCTTGAGATTTTGAGATACATGTGCGATTACATTCAGGCTTCTGCAGGAAGAGGTGGATGGTCTGGTCAGCAGTTGCAGCTTCAGTCCAGCAGATAGCAGCATGTCCGTGTCTCACCATTTGTGGCTTCAATAGCGAGTGAACACAGTCGATCCCACAGTTCAATCCTAACTCTAGATCTTGTTTTCCTTCAACATTTTTGCAGTGGGTGTGATTGGAAGAATTTGGCCCCACACAAGACTCCTTGTTGACATGCTGTCCATTTGTGAAGTCAGACAAAAACCTGTACAGTTAACAATATTGAGTTACAATATTGATGACAGTACAATATGTTTAATGATATAATTATAATTATCATTAAAGGGGTCATCGGATGTAAAACTAAATTTTACATGTTGTTTGAACATTAATGTGTGTCGGCAGTTTGTGTACACAACCATCCTACAATGATAAAAATCCACCAAGTGGTATTTTTTAATCTTTAAAAGTAATATCCATTCTCAGCTTCTTGTCATTGTGATGAAACACAGCTGATTGACATGAGCCTCTTAACTTAGACCCGCACTCACTGAACTGAAAGAAGCCCGACTCAGATCACCATTGTGTGACTCAGGTGCAGAGGAAGACTTGAGCGAATGAGGTGTTCTGTTGTTTGATGTAATAATGAACATAGCAGTAGTCATTTACTAACGACATCTGAGCCGCTTAAAGGATAGCTATTGCCAAAATGCAACCTGGGCTGTTTTTTTTTTTTTTTACTGTAAACGAGACAAACTTATATCTAAAAGCATAATTACGACAAACAAGCCGTTTTTGAGATTGACCGTGATTTAGTTTTGTGGTCAATGGCCGGTGAATGGGAGTACTAGGGGCATAACTTTGAGCGCATCAAAATCGATATTTTTTACAACACTAAGAAGGCTCGACACACCATGAAACTTTGCTCGAAGTATTGCCTGGGTCTCTACACATGAACTCCAGCATTGAGAACATTGTTTGTGTCCAGAGAGTTTACTAAAAAGAAAGGTTTTTAACAACTCACTTACACTATTTGGGTTTCCGCTCGCAGCCGTCTGGCCAGTCAATGAATGGACTCCATAGGGCGAAATATTAGGCTTATATGAGGCTCTTTTTACAACTAGAAGGTTAATATTGTTTTTCACTTGCGACAAAACAACGAATTAGCCATGCATTTATATGGAAATATGCTTTAGGAGCTATCTATCTTTACTCTCCTCGCATTAGGAGATCGACACTTCTTGACTGGCAAGACGGCTAAACTGGCTAAACTCTGTGTACACAAACAATGTTCTCAATGCTGGAGTTCATGTGTAGAGACCCAGGCAATACTTTCATGGTGTGTCAAGCCTTCTTAGTGTTGCAAAAATATTGATTTTGATGCGCTCAAAGTTATGCCCCTAGTACTCCCAGGCACCGGCGAATTGACCGCAAAACGAAATCACAATCTCAAAAACAGCTAGTTTGTCGTAATTATGTTTTTAGATATAGTCTCGTGTACAGTAAAAAAAAAAAAAAAAAAAACAGCCCAGGTTGCATTTTGGCAATAGTTATCCTTTAAGAGACAGAGGACAATGTTACTTTCATTTTTAAAAGGAAAACACTGATCCCGATCTTCATATGGATCTATGTTTGTGTGAATCATTCGTGATGCAGCTTCACCCACAGCAGAAGTAAGTAAAAGGGTTTTTTATGCGTCTTTGCAAACGGCCTTTTTTAATGTGTTTAAATGTGTTTGTGGGCAAGTTTCGCCGATAAACATGGCTAAATGCAGCTAAAAGCTGCTAAAGTAAACATTACAGCTCATAATCCCTCAGCAGAGAGGGGCGGAGCGAGCAGATCATTTTCATTTAAAGGGCCCATGCGATAAAATGAGCTGCTATTTTGCAGAGCTGATTTTGACAAGGTAAAAGGGTGTTTATTTACACTACTCTTTTGAATTTTTTAACCAAAGTATATTAGAGACTTTTTATTAAGACCCTAAAGAATCATATGAACTTGTGTAAAACGGGCATCCCGATGACCCCAGTTTTTTTTTTTTTTCTGAGAAATGTATTTATGTAGTGATGCAGAATGTTGGTTTACCAGTTTAGAGGTGACAGTCAAATACACCCTGTTCAGCTGCCTCAACATCCTCTTCTGTGATGACTGAAAACCAAAGAACGATCAGAAATAGGCATTGAGAGTCTGGTTCACAGCTAATCTGAGTTTTGCAGTAATGTGTGTGAGAATGTACCCGTGTTTTGCAGGTTTGATGGGGCATTGCTGGGCAAAGGAAAGCTGAATGATCTGGACTGTAATGACGGTGGCGTCTCATGACTGATGCTCTTTGTTCTTTTGCGGCATTCGATCGTCAGGCGTCCGTGGCATGCTTTATGACAGTTCACACCACAAACTGAGAGAGAGAGAGAGAGAGAGGCAGCGTTAGTATTTAGGGTGTGGGACAAAAGTGAAAACTGTTAGCAAGCCCTTGTGAAAATTAAGTGCTGAATATGCACTTGTAGAGTACTTTAAATTGTTAAACTGTACTTGCAGATAATATGATAAGAACAAAATAGATTAAAAAAAGTTTAGGTTGGCTTGAGAAAGCCTAGCTTGAAAGTTTAAAGCAGCAGTTTTTAATGTTACATAGCTAGATTAGATGTTTAACATGTTGCTAGCATGATTAGAATGTAGTTAGCATGATTCTAACATTTTTTCTAGTATGTTTAGTGTGTTTCTAGCATGAATAACCTGCTGAAAAAAACAGCATGCTGGTTAGGTATGTTTTGGTGCTGGGATACTGGTTTTAGCTGGTTTATGCTGGTCATGTTGCTGGTTAATGCTGGTCCTTTGCTGGTTTATGCTGGTCATGTTGCTGGTCAAGGACCAGCATAAACCAGCAAAGGACCAGCATAAACCAGCAAAAACCAGCAAAGGACCAGCATAAACCAGCAAAAACCAGCAAGGGACCAGCATAAACCAGCTAAAACCAGCATCCCAGCACCAAAACATACCTAACCAGCATATGCTGTTTTTTCAGCAGGGTAGCAAGTTGCTGGCATGTTTCTAGCATAATTAACATGTTCCTTGCATTCTTAGGATGTTATTGGCACGTTTCTAACATGTTTGTATCATGATTAGTAAGTTGATAGCATGTTTCCAACATGATTAACACATTGTTAGCATGTTTCTAGGCTGACTAGCAAGTTGCTAGCATGCCATTAGCACGTTTCTAGCATGATAAGCAGGTTGCTAACACGTTTTTTGCATGATTAGCAAGTTATTAGCATGTTTCTAGCATGATTAGCAAAATACCAGCATGTCATCAGCATGTTTCTAATGATTAGCAAATTGCTAGCTTGTTTCTAGCATTATTAGCAAGTTGCTAGCACGTTTCTAACATGTTTGTATCAAGATTAGTACGTTTGCCAACATGTTTCCAACATGATTAGCAAGTTGATAGCATGTTTGCAGCATATTTCTAGCATGATTACCAACTTTCTAACATGCTTTTAGGCTGACAAGTTGCTAACATGTTTCTAACATGTTTCTAGCATGATTAGCAAGTTGCTAACATGTTTCTAGCATGATTAGCACATTATTTACATGTCATTAGAATTTCCAGATAGCATGGTGACACTGATACAATGTTGAGTTTTGGTTGAGAATGACATCTCCGTGTTTAAAGTATGTTTGATCAGCATTGAAATTTTGATGACAGACAGCACACATGGGTTACATTGAACTAACAGTGATTTGTATTTAATTTACAATGGCTTTAGCCGATTTGCTCTAATCCACTGGGGCTTGGTTTCAGAGCCTTCACGATTTTAGTAACTCTATTTAAAAACGGTTGAAAAACAACAATTGTAGTTTGAAAATGCATACTAATTGACCATATGCATGGATTACTTCCTTGTTTTAGACAAGCCAGCTCAGTCATTTCCGGTCAACTGTACTGTGCCGTAATAGGAGTGTACTTTGCTCTTTTTCTCTACATAATCCATTCACAATCGAACAAAAGTTTAATTTGTTTAAGAGGACCCAACATCCATGTATATGCCAGTAAATCGTTAAATATGGCGAGTCAATGCTATGATTGACATTAATAACTGGACGAAACTGACAAGCTGATGTAAAAAAAGCTTAAATGATTCAGACTAAATTCAGAGTGACGAAACTACAGCAGTAACAAGTTTGTGTTGGTTAAATATGGGCTATAATAGCTTTTACAGTTTAAGATAAAGCTTTAAAGATGTAGTTATTAAATTATATAAAATATTTTACTTGTTTAATTTAAATGAACTACATATAAGTATTTAAATAATATACCCTTACAGGCTGTTTGTGTCTGAGCTTAATGACTTTCTGCACTTGCTTAAGTATATACTTCAGTGCCTTTAAAGTACTACAATTTAATATACTAATAATTTTAGAATAAATCGAAAGGCAAGACGCCTTAAAGAATCTAGGGAGTTGAAATGATTGATCCTCTGCTGCCATCTTCTGGTTATATGGGTCATTTCATCTCATTTTTATCTTGAAAAAAGATGTTTTCCTGGAAAAGCCATTTTTCCCCATTTTCATCATGTTATGATAGTGGTTAGCTGTCAGCATTTAAATGTACAACTATGCAGGTACTCTCCTGGGATTACCAGCCTCCGCATTTCAACGATTAGTTGTTAAATAATATGAAACTTAATGTTCATGCCGCTATCATTATTTACAATTTTGCAATTATTATTTTTTCTCAGTTTTAGATAAGAACAAGGCAGTAGAGGAGTCTCAAGAGCACATATAAAATGAGCTTCAGCAGAAGTTTATGAGCTGCTTATTATTATGCATAAGTTATAAAGAACGCTCAGTGCATATGTTCAATTAGGTAAACGCCCATTTTGGACCTGCATGAGCACTTCTCTGTAGTATAATGTATGCTTCCTTATTAAGAAATCACAGGTGCATCCTATACAGAAGTCTAGTTTGTTGATCCACCTGACATGCATGACTTCTCTGGGTGCATCAGTGTTGCATCTATCTTATTTCTCCATTTCTTTGTTTTGCATGCTTGCTGTTTGCATTTGATTTTTTTGTTACTGCATCTAATAAGAAACCCATGCTGAAAAAACAGCTAAAACCAGCATAAGCTGGAGGGGTTTTGGCCACTTTCCCAGACTGGCCAGGCTGGGAGACCAGCTAAAACCAGCTACTTCCATCTTAAACCAGCTTTTAGCTGTTCTTTCAGCAGGGACATTAATTGAAAGATATTAAAGTTTTTCAATAAACCATTTTTTTTTTCTTAAAAAGAGCTATCCTGTGTCTTGTGCCCTGCTCCCTGATGACTGCTTCAGGTAATCGTTCATATTCCTGAATCTGGATTAAATGTGAAGAACGTAACTGATCTTCTTTCAGTTTAGCCTGTTCCCACTGAAACACAATCACAAAAAACTACACTGTCCCCCGGTTTCACAGACAAGACTTAAGCTTAGTCCCAGACTAAAATGTCTAAAAGTCTGAGCTTTTTCAACTGAAAGTAACTTGCACTGATTGATCTTAAAACATACCAGAGCCTTTGTTTTGTCTCAAGAGGAACAACAGTAATGTTTTTTTTCTAAGGCACATTTACAAAAATTACTTTAATGTCCTAATTGATCTATGGCCTAATCCTGGCTTAGTCTAAGCCCTGTCTATGAAACCAGGCCCTTGTGTTTATGAGAAAGTAACAGACATAGCTAATTTGTGATTGTAATAAGGTGAAATAGCAGCTTTAAAGAAACGGTTATTGAAAAAAAAACTTAAGCCCTTGATTCTACAAGTGAAACCTACTTTTATGTGATGTAGTTTCACAGAAAACAGGATTCATGTAATGGCCTTCGCTCTGAGGTGTTTATTGATCTTATTAATCTTATTAATGATCTTGATTATCGGATTCAGGTGTGTTCAATTATAGGGTAGGTGTTAAACATGGGTGGAACGAGTGAACACCTTGCCATAGTGCTTCTATTTGATATCGAAGCATTAGTAGATTTTAAATAAATACATGAAATACACATAATTCAACAGTATTATAAATTTAGTTAGATTATTTTGTATTGAGCAATTTATATAATCATATTCCCCCGGTTTCACAGACAGGGCTTAAGCCTAGTCCTAGACTAAAATGTAAGTCTGAGCTGTTTCAACTGAAATAAACTTGCACTGATTGATCTTAAAATATATCAGTGCGTTTGTTTTGTCCCAAGATGCACAGCAGTAATGTTTTCTTCTAAGCATGTTTATAAAAAATAACTTAAATGTCCTAACTGAACTATGGCCTAATCCTGGTTTAGTTTAAGCCCTGCCTGTGAAACCGGGCCATTGTGTTTAGCATATTAACTTTCCTGAATGTGACTTAAAAATAAAGGTGCTTTAAAAGGTTTTTCACAGTGATTCCATAGAAGAACCATTTTTGGTTCCACAAAGAACCATTCAGTCAAAGGTTCTTTAAAGAACCGTCTCTTTGTTACATTTTTATAATCTGAAGAACCTTCTTTTGCCATTAAGAACCTTTTGTGAAACAGAAAGTTTCTTCAGATGTTAAAGGTTCTTTATGGAACCATTTGAACAAAAAAAGGTTCTTCTATGGCATTGTTAAGCACCTTTATTTTTAAGAGCACCATGCTTTCTTTTTCAGATTTCAGAGAACCCAAAGAAAAAAAGGCAGCAGACTGATGCAAGCCAGATTTTGAATACTTGCTGGATTACTTGTTATAATGACATCAGACTTCTGAAAGTGTTATTTTATGTCTTTTTGCCATTGATCGTGTTAAACTGTGGACTAAAGTAAACTTACTCAGTTGCTGGAAAGGTATCATTGATGTTTGAAAATGTTTTCCCTAGACTTTGAAATGGTCAGAAATATTAATGTTGTTTTAACATTACCTTGGAACATCAGATAGCAACATTGTTTTGACATTGTTGACTTTTCAGTTGTATTTTCAATGTTTCAAGAAAAGTGGTTTAGAACCAATCAAATTAACAAAATGATATTACCAATTATAGCCTTTTAGTATATTTTAATATCAATTCAACAGCAGTGATGTGGAATTAACATCACTGTGTAACACTGATTCGCTGATATTATACCATTGATTATTTATATTAATTTCAATAGTGCTGTAACATCAGTGACACGGAATAAATCATAGCGTAACATTGATTAAACAATTTTACTATTGATTTTTTTTTGTTAATTTCAATGGTGATGTCAACACCAGTGATGTAAGAATTAATTATAGTGTAATATTAATTCAATGGATTTTTTTTGTTGAAATCTCAATCTTGTTTCAACATTAATTGTGGGTGCAAAAATTATGTTGCAGCAACATCACTTCATGACATTGATTCAATGACATAATCATTGATTTTCTGCTTAAATCTCACCTTTGTTTCAATATTGTGGGTGCAAAAGTGATACTGAACCAACATCACTTCATAACATTGATTTTCTGTTGAAAGCTCAACTTTGTTTCAACATTAATTGTGGATGCAAAAGTGATGTTGAACCAACATCACTTCATAATATTGATTCAATGACATAATCATTGATTTTAAGTTTAAATCTCACCTTTGTTTCAATATTGTGCACAACATTGACTTAACATTGTTTCAATGGTAGCTTGCTATCTGGGTTACTTTGTCACCCCTTCAAGATCCATTAATTTGCCCACTTTGCTCATTTCTCTCTCGCTTAAATGTTAACACCAGCTATTTTGGCCATGTTCCATGTTTGTCTTTTTACAAACATGGAACTGCTGAAGCAACTGCTATTCGAGCCTAAGATACAGATGTTTCCTCTCCTTACTGGAAACGTTTGTAAACTAAAAAGGGTAGTAAAAACTGTGGTAGCCAAAATGTTACATTACAGTATTTTAGAGATAAATTATACTCCACAATCTTTATAATTATGATCTATTCATTATAAAAGTCATAAAAGTCAGAACCATCCTGGCATAGTACAGTGAATACACTCTTAAAAATAAAGGAGATTTAAAATGCCATAAAAGAACCATTTTTGGTTCCACAAAGAACCATCTCTTTCTTAACTCTTATAATCTGAAGAACGCTTTTTCGCCACAAAGAACCTTTTGTAAAACAGGAAGGTTCTTCAATTGTTAAAGGTTCTTTAAGGAACCATTTAGACAACAAAAGGTTCTTCTATAGCATTGTTAAGCACCTTTATTTTTAAGTGTGTAGGTCCTCACACACAACACTATCACAGGATTATGCCCTCTCTCTCTCTATGTCCTGATCAGCCTTTCTTTTTATAAAAAATGATCTTATTGAGCATATTTTGCTTCCTGTATTCACTTCCTTGTATTCAGCTTCTTTTAGTCACCACTTGACAAAAATAATACCGCTCAACCACTGAGTCTTATGTTGTAACTTATAATACTTCAGATACGGTTTAACCTTTAATAGCATTGCTTCAATGTTTTTTTTAAGCTTAAAGCAAAAGCAACATATCATAAAAGCAGTTCATATTACTTTGTGCTATAACTCAAGTCTTTTGAAACCATGTAATAGCTTTGTGTGAGCAACTGATCTGAAGTAGCAATGTCCGTTTAGAGAACAAATACTTATTTTGAGTTGGATATTTTCAATTAATCATCGGATACACTGAATGATTCATTCACTATTCAGAATGATTTGATTCTTGAGTTAAGCTCACTGACTCATTGATCTGATTGCAGTGATTTTTTAGTTAACCCTTTCAGCTCTGCTGCATTATTGGGATTTTTTTTACTGATTTTGGCATACCTACTCACCCTACTCACATACACTGAAGTAAATTGATAACAAATGGTCTCTTTTTACAGAAAAAAGTCCAAATATTGGGTGGAATAATTAATATTTTTTTCCCATAATTATATGATGAACACAAATACAAAAATCTAAGTTTTTATTTGAACGCCTGTTATTTAAGATCTGTTTGGTCTATGATGCTGCAGAAAGTTTCTTTTGATTCCACTATGTGCCAGTAAATTGAAAAATTGCTTTTTTTTTTAACAGCTTAAATTTCCCACCCAAAACTATCATATGGCTTCGGAAGTAATATGGGATGCTTTTATGATAATTCTACGGTCCTTCTGAATCCTTTATGAAGCTCAAAAGCTCCAGTGCTCATGTACTGTAATGAACTCAATGCACAATCATTTCCGCATTTAACCTCAAAGGCCACCATGACTTCTGGTGCACAAAATTAACTCTTGAGGAAGTGTTACACAATAGGACAAAGTAATCTTGATAGGGTCTACTTTCACACTAAAGGTATTTTAAGCTTCTGGAACTCATAATATAATATGTGACCATGGACCACATGAGTATATTTGTAGCAACAGCTAAAAATATATTGCATTGGTCAAAAATGATAGATTTTTCTTTTGTGCCCAAAAAATATTTTAAGATATTAAGTAAAGATGTTCTATTAAGCTATTTTGTAAATTTCCTAACGTATAAGTATTAAAACTTAATTTTTTGATTATGCATTGCTAAGAACTTAATTTGGACAATTTTAAAGAAAATTTTCTCAGTATTTAGATTTTTTTGCATGCTTCAAATAGTTGTATCCCGGCCAAATACTGTCCTATCCTAACAAACCGTACATCAATGGAAAGCTTAATGTTATTTATTTAGCTTTCAGATGATGTATAAATTTCAGTTTCCAAAAACTGACCCTTATGACTGGTTTTGTGGTTCAGGGTCACATACAAAAATTCTATGTTATGCTATAGTTAATATATTATTATAGTTAATATATACCACAAACATGCCAAACAAGCACATGCAGCTCTCTCTTACCTTTGCATTTGTATCCTTGTTTATAAAAGCCCCATATCTTAAAAAAAAAAAGAGAATAGAAGTTATTTTTGAGAAAAAAAAGACAGATGCAGAAAGGATGCAGGAAATAATACGTAGAAGAGAAGAGGGAGGGACTAAGATCAAGAGAGAAAGAGAATCACAGCAGGTAAACAATAGATGAAAGGGAGAGCACAAACATCACAAACACACAACATCAGAGGCCACACACACACACACACACACACACACACACACACACACACACACACACACACACACACACACACACACACACACACACACACACACACACACACACACAGAGGTAGATCTGAAAGCACCACACACACTCAATGCAAGGGACTGGGGTACAACAATAAACAGCTACACACCACACCATGCTATAAATAAACCAACAGATCAAAGCAAATGTAAACAGGCTAATGTTCATCTGTTCATTTTAGAAAAGACAAGACGCAATAATTAAAAAAAAATAAAGTAATGAGTCTATTTCTATATGATTGCATGATACTTACAAAGCCAGCGCAGTGTTCGCAGAAGGTTGGTTTCACGTATGTGGTCTCAATAAAGGTGTGTATGAAGCCCATCTTACAGTTGAGCAAAGAACTGGCCTTCATGAAGTAATCTATCATCTCATCTCTGCTGATCTTTCCATCCCTGAGAGATGGAGAACGAAAGAACATGAAATAAGAGAGAGAAAAACAGACACTCATAAACAGCCAAACACTGCAAACAAAGGCTTAACATCCCTTATGAAAAATAAGTTAATTCAATACTAGGGGTGTTACGAGACACTTATCTCACGAGACGAGATTTTTTTACTTTTTAAAATAAATCCTCAATGATGAAATATATAGGGGAAAATAGTATTTTATTCAACGTAAAAATGTAGGTGCATTTTGATATGAACTTGTACTTTATGAAATTAAACTTATATTTTAATGAATTATATGCAGGATTAAATATGTAAACTAATGCTGCATGATTCTGGGTAAGCTGAAAAACTATTTTCGTTTATAACAGGAGATCACAATACTGAAGAAAAAAAGGATTAGAAATCTAAACAAAATTACGTAATTTACTAGTGGTTCTGACAGAATGTTCATTGCTTAAGTCTGAATTTAAAAAAAAAATGAAGGAGCAAGTGTCTCAATTACAGTTGTTTTACAGACGCTAGGACACATTTCTCAATACTTAGGTCACTTTTGCAAAACTCTTCACACAGTGAGCACAACAGAAGTCTATGTAGGCTAAACTGAGGATCAATTAGCATTGTTTAGGCACAAAATGCATTCAATGACTACATCTCTCAAATATCATGAATTGTTTTCTCACTCAGACACAACAACCGCCAAAAATCTTTGTACGTACAGCACATTTTGCACGTGCTTACATACTGTTTTCAAAACTGTTAAACTTATGTTCAAAACAATATCATAATGCAAAACTGAATAAGACAGCAAAATTCAACAGCAATATTTTATTGAAACATATTTCAAATCTAAAAATGCAGTAGATTAGCATTACTATTGTATCTGTATCAGTG
Organism: Garra rufa; assembly: GCF_049309525.1. Lineage (NCBI taxonomy): Eukaryota > Metazoa > Chordata > Actinopteri > Cypriniformes > Cyprinidae > Garra > Garra rufa. Next base: position 3,790,964 of record NC_133363.1, on the reverse strand, counting down.
GATGGTGTGAATACAAATTTTTGTATTTTGGAATTACTTAGTGCAAAAATAAATAAAAATAAATAAACAACATAAAATATAGACGAATTCTGCATCATGTCTGATTCATTCCAGTAACACATATTGCAGTTATAAACAATATATATTGCAATTATAAACAGAGATGTGTCCTTTTTTTACACAAGAAAACACTGTGTAATGCTACATGTTGTTAGTGTTTTTTAGCTCATTGTTTTGTGGGTGACAAAGTGTGTTTGTCGGCTGTCAACCTTTGCTATTTTTCTGGAAGAATGAGTTTATTTGAGACCTGAATAAAGTGTTTTGGTAGTTGTAGTGCATTTTGAATGTGAAATGAACTGCTTTGCCAAGCTGAAAGTCGGTTAGGAGAATTGTGTGAAGAGTTTTGCAAAAGTGACCTATCCTAGCCTCTGAAAAAAACTGTAATAAAGACTTGTTTCACTATTGGAATCTCTTGAATGTATAATTCAATGACAATTTTTTTTTTTAAACGTAGTTGTTGCCATCTCCTGGCGAAGAGAATAAACGTTGCTCTACAGACCTGTCAGAAGATATTTTCGTTTTGATCGCTACTGTAGACAATAAGGCCCGGTTTCACAGACAGGGTTTAGACTAAGCCAAGATTAGGCCAAAGTTCAGTTAGGACTAAATGTGATTAGAATAAAAACATTACTGGTGTGCATCTTGAGACAAAACAAAGGCACTAATATGCAATTTTATTTATTTTTCAATACACTTACTGATTTTTATCAAGTTCTCCAAACTTGCTGAGATAAGGGAAGTTATTCCTGATGCACTCGAACTCTTCACGTGAGATGAACCCGTCGCCGTTTGTGTCAAAATTCTTGAACACAGACTGTGTAAAGAAAATAGAAACAGTTTCATGAACATGTATCTCCAACAATACATTCATGTTGGGAGGAGTTGTAAATGAACATATTGAGCCTGTTAAATTTGATAATAAACAGTTACTGTCAAACAAATACACATATTTCATTCAGTACCAAGCCCCATTACTGACAAATCCCACATTGGCAACTAAAAACTAGACTGGTTCAAAAACAGAACACTGGAGCCTCAGGATGTGTTTTTTAAAGATGAGCTACTCAACAAAGCATCTAAAAAAAGCAGTGCTCAGGTCGCGAGATGCTAAAAAAACTGCTAGAGACACCACAATGGACAAACTATCATAGACAGAATACAAAAATAAATAAATATTAGCTTTATTTCTACATTATCCATCAAATTCAGTAACTCAAAGTTAGATTGCACTACAAAAAATGCTTTTCTAGCTTAGATTTTTTGTCTTGTTTCCAGCCAAAATATCTAAAAATTCTTAAATCAAGAAGGATTTTCTAGATGAGTAAAAATTGTCTTGTTTTCAGAAAAAAAAAGTCAAAATTAAGGTCTTGTTTTCAGAAAAAAAAAGTCAAAATTAAGTGCATTTTTGCTTGAAACAAGCAAAATAATCTGCCAATGGGGTAAGAAAAATAATCTTGTTTTCTGTTTGAAATAAGATTTTTTTTCTTACCCCAATGGCAGATTATTGTGCTTGTTCTAAGCAAAAACTCACTAAATTTTGACTTTTTTCTGAAAACAAGAATTTTTTTTTTTTTACTTGTCTAAAAATCCTTCTTGATTTAAGAATTTTTAGATATTTTTAATGGAAACAAGACAAAACATCTAAGTAAGAAAAGCATTTTTTGCAGTGTGTACTCAGTGGACATTTGCACACACTGCAAAAACACACTTTTCTTACATACACAGCAAAAAATGCTTCTCTAGCTTAGATTTTTTGTCTTGTTTCCAGCCAAAATATCTAAAAATTCTTAAATCAAGAAGGATTTTCTAGACAAGTAAAAATTATTTTCTTGTTTTGTTTTCAGAAAAAACAAGTCAAAATCTTTTTTTTTTTTTTTTTTTTGCTTCTTGAGTTTTTGCTTAGAACAAGCCAAATTATCTGCCAATGGGGTAAGCAAAAAAAATCTTATTTCAAACAGAAAACGAGATTATTTTGCTTACCCCATTGGGAGATTATTGAGCTTGTTTCAAGCAAAAACACACTCAATTTTGACTTGGTTTTTTTTTCTGAAAACAAGACAATTTTTACTCATCTAGAAAATCCTAATTGTGTGCAAATGTCCACTGAACTTGAACTTTGAGACACTGAATTCGATGGATAATATAGAAATAAAGCTAATATTTATTTAAGGCACTTTTTGTAATATCTGACCCAAGGAGATCTATTCAATGATTTATTCTGCCTAATATGTCTTTTCTAAGCAAATACTAATCAGGAGTTCACTAACCTAAACATTTAATAAAGACCTTCATTTAGCTGGCTGATCTTAGTTGTAATTACTATTAAATAAAGCCCGATTATCTTTAGTTGGCTCTCAAAAGTATTTGTCTAGTTTCTGAACCTTTCCATTGCACATTTCTTTTTCCAAATTGGACAATTACCAGTGAATAAAGAGGGACAGGGCTTACACTGCAAAAAAGACTTTTCTAACTAAGATGATTTGTCTTGTTTCTAGCCAAAATATCTAAAAATTCTTAAATCAAGAAGGATTTTCTAGACAGATAAAAATTATTGTCTTGTTTTCAAACAGAAAACAAGATTATTTTTCTTACCCCATTGGCAGATTATTTTGCTTGTTTCAAGCAAAAATGCACTTAATTTTGACTTTTTTTTTCTGAAAACAAGACAATAATTTTTACTCATCTAGAAAATCCTTCTTGATTTAAGAATTTTTAGATATTTCGGCTGGAAACAAGACAAGAAATCTTAGCTGGAAAAGCATTTTTTTGCAGTGAACTGAAGTAATGAGACACAAAAGTGTCAACAAAAAGACAAAACAAATTAGAATAAGAATGTTAGTTTTTCTCTTACTTCCACCATCTTCTCGATATGTTTGCTGATAATAGCGGGATTAGCTTTAGGCTTGACTGACGCTGCCCACTCATCAATCATTGAGAGCTGTTTAGGAGCTGGACTGGAAGAGGAGGTTGAGTTCTGATCCACCAATCAAAAAACATGGGAGAAAAAGAAGTCGAATGTGAATGCACTGTACTGTTTCACTGCCAGTGGGAATGAACTGAGTAGAAAACTGACCGCTGGTTTTGCAGCTCTGGGTTCCCTCTGTAATGAGAGCTGATAAATCTCCTCTTCTGTGTGGTACTGATCCAGTGACACCTATGCATAAGGATTCATTGAGTTGCAAATGATCGTTATAATGTTTTAGGAGGAGTACATGGATGATTTCTTATGTTCTTTTATTTTTAATAGACATTAAACATCTGATTTATTTCTTTTATCAAAGCTGAATTTTTCAGCATCGTTGCAGTATTCAGCGTCACATAATCAAAAATCATTCACTGCAAACAATGCTTTTCTTACTTCGAATTTTTGTCTTGTTTCCAGCCAAAATATCTAAAAATTCTTGAATCAGGAAGGATTTTCTAGACAAGTAAAAATTATTGTCTTGTTTTTAGTAAAAACAAGTCAAAATTAAGTGAGTTTTTGCTTAAAACAAGCAAAATAATCTGCCAATGGGGTAAGAAAAAAAATCTTATTTCAAGCAGACAACTAGATTATTTTTCTTACCCCATTGGCAGATTATTTTGCTTGTTTTAAGCAAAAACTCACTTAATTTTGACTTGTTTTTACTAAAAACAAGACAATAACTTTTTCTTGTCTAGAAAATCCTTCCTGATTTAAGATAAAGATATTCTGGCTGGAAACAAGACAAAAATTCTAAGTAAGAAAATCATTTTTTGCAGTGTTCTAATATGCTTATTTATTATCAGTGCTGGAAACAGTTGTGTTGCTTAATATTTTTCAAGATTCTTTGATGAAAAAAAGTTAAAAGGAACAGTGTTTATTTAAAATAGACATCTTTTCTAACAATATACACTACTGTTCAAAAGTTTGGGGTAAATTTTTGAAAGAAATTATTACTTTTATTCAGCTTGGATGTGTTATTGATCAAAAGTGATAGCAAAGACTTATATTGTTAGAAAAGATTTGTATTTTGAATAAATGCTGTTTTTTTTTTTTTACTTCAAAGTTAAAAAGAATCCTGAAAAAAGTATCACAGGTTCCAAAAAAATAACTGTTGCCAACATAGATAATAAATAAATCAGCATATTAGAATGATTTCTTAAGGATCATGTGACTCTGAAGACCGGAGTAATGGTTGATGAAAATTCAGCTTTGTATCACAGGAAAAATAAATATTTTTATATATATTAAAATAAAAAACATTGTTTTAGATTGTAATAACATTTTGCAGTATTATAGTTTTTTAAATAAATGCAGTCTTGATTAGCGTAAGAGATTACAAGCCTTACTGATCCCAAACTTTTAAACAGCAGAAAAAAAAATATTTATCCTGAATGGCAAGTCCTTAAAGAGGAAAAAGAAAAAAACATGGAAGTCCATTTTCACCAAGGGATATATAATAAAAAGTTTGACTTCTTATCTCACAATTCTGAATTCATATATCACAATTCTTTCTTTTTTCCCCCTCTTTTTTCCATTTTGTCTAAGTTAAATATGAGTTATAATGTTGCAGTTGTAACTTTATTTCTCTAAATTGCAAGTTTACATCTCACATCTCTGATTTTATAGCTTGTTATTAAGTTTATATCATCAGTTATGAAAAAAGTCACAATTGCCAGATGTGAACTTATATCATGCAATTGTTAGAAAAAAGTCAGAATTAAGTCACACCTTTTTTATTTTATTTTATGGCAAGTCCTTAAAGTAGAAAAAACTATGGAAGTCCATTTCCACCATGGGATATTAAAAAAAGTTTGACTTATTATCTCACAATTATGAGTTTATATATCACAATCCTTTATTATTCTTTTTTTCTTTTTTTCTTTTTCTCGCGTATTTTTTCTCAGAACTATGAGATAGAAACTTACAATTGTGAATTATAATGTTGCAACTGTAACTTTATTTTTCTAAATTGTGTATTTCCATCCCACAGCTCTGACTTTATAACTTGCAATTGCAAGTTTATATCATACAATTCTGAAAAAAGTCACAATTGCCAAATGTAAACTTATTTGCAATTGTAGATTGTCATGTAATTGTCATGCAATTGTTAGAAAAAAAGTCAGAATTAAATCACAATTATCTTTTTTTAATATTATTTCAGTAGCAGAAACAAGCTTCCATAAAAGGACTGTAGAAGTCAAATGAGCTGCGAAAGCTAAATTTAAAGATCCATTCTCTCTTGTCCTTGTAGTTTCTGAAATGGTTAGGTTTTGATCAGGTAAGATTTCTCTCTGTGCAGTAAATACCTGTAATTATTCACAATAATCTATGTAGAGCAATTCATGTTATGAGGACTTAAAAACACTTAGTTTCTATGGCAATGCTATGGCAACGGTGAAACGTATCTATATGCGGCTTTACTAAAACAAAACTCTGGCAAATAGCAAAAAATAGCTGTTTTTCGAAAACATATTCCATGATGAAAACTCTTAAAAACTGTGTTTCTGTGTTGCGTGTGGACACGTGGAAATCATTTAGGTATATAGTGATGCTGTGAACACACAGTATTTAAAAGTTTTTAAATACTGCGAACAGGAATATAACAGCAATGTGGGAATGCTGTATACAAAATCTCCTGTAGAAAATGCCTTTTTTGTTCTACTTCTGTGCTGAAAGTGTGTTTAATGTGAGCTGTGAACAATCAGAGCTGAAAAATACCTGAGATTTTTACAAAAAACTATAAAACGGCTATCAAACTACATGCTCGACGCATTGAGCTCTGTTGCTTATGCAGTTCAAGTTTTCCACAAGTCCACAGGCGTTACATACTTTTATACAGTTGAGGTCAAAATTTTACATCCCCCTTTCAGAATCTGTAAAATGTTAATTATTTGACCAAAATAAGAGGTTAAACTGCCTTCAGGTTCCACAAATTCTTTGGTTTTTCAGCATTTTTGTGTATTTGAACACTTTCCAACAATGACTGTATGATTTTGAGATCTTTTCACATTGAGGACAACTGAGGGACTCATATGCAACTATTACAGAAGGTTCAAACGCTCACTGATGCTCCAGAACAATAATAATAAAAAAAAAACTTGCATTAAGAAGTGGGAGGGGGGGGGGGTGTTTGAGTGGTTGAGTGAGTGTTTGAACCTTCTGTAATAGTTGCATATGAGTCCCTCAGTTGTCCTCAGTCTGAAAAGATGGATCTCAAAATCATACTGTCATTGGAAAGGGTTTAAATACACAAAAATGCTGGAAAACTTATCAGAAGAACAGCAGGCAGTTTAACTGTTCAGGACAAACAAGGGACTCGTGAACAACTATCACTAAACAAAAAAAACACAGCTGTGGATCATTCAGGTAGCAACACAGTATTAAGAATCAAGGAATGTAAACTTTTAAAGTGGGTCATTTTTATAAATTCAACTATTATTTGCTCTTGTGGACTATATGTAAACATCTTTTATATGAAATATCTTATTCAGGTCAGTACTCAATAATCAATAACATGCAGTTTGTATGATCCCTCTTATTTTGTTAAAAAAAATTAACATTTTGCAGATTCTGAAAGGGGATGTACACTTTTGACCTCGACTGTATGCAAAAGCTTGGTAAAAAGTTTCAATTGGTTTGTTCAATGCTAAAGATATCTTCATGTTTTACTCTATGACATAAAATACATCAGTAATGCACTAATATATGTAATAGCACTACACATGTTGTCAAGAGCATTAAATGTCTAATTTATCTAACAGATAAATTAATCTATGTATTAGTCACAACCACTTTTTTTCATAATTGCATTTTTTCAAACAATGAGACATTTGTTGGAAGCTTATTGTTGGTGACACTGAAGTAGTGTGAGCATTTAGTTTGTTTATAGTGTACATTTAGCTTTTATTATCTAGAGATTGATTGCTTTCATTTGTGAAGATCTTTATGATGAACATAATGTGCGAGAATCAGGGGCGCCGCTCGCAATTTTGGGCCCTATGACAAAATATGAGTTTGGGCCCCCCCTCCCACACCAAAGCAGATCTCTGGGGGCCCCTAAAGGGCATGGGCCCTTAGAATCGTCCTAACTTACCCATGCCCCCCCCCCCCCACCCCTTAGCGGCGCCCCTGGCGAGAATCATAAACCTTTGCTTATTTTCTGTAATAATGCAAAAGTCAATGGGAAATCCTAATGGATTTTTGTCAAAGGAACCAGGATTGGCCTACAAAAATACATCATCAATTGCCAATTAAGTGTTTTTTTCAAACAGACATCCATTCAATTAGTCAGTTTTATCCCACTCACTAAGAGACTCTATTCCTCTTGAAATCATATACACAACATAAAACACACGCACTCACTGTAAGTAGATTGAGCAAGTCTGTGTTGGCCTCGATGTTAGGAGGATTGTTCTGCACTAGGGCCAATTCCTGCAGGATGGCATAGAGTTGCTGAGTTTTAGTCAAGTTGACGCGAGTCTTCTGTGGGTCTGTCCAGTCCGACAAAGCGACATGAACAGCTATCAAGTCCTTGAGGTTAACAGCCAGGATTGGGAATCGGAAACCAGTGCACTCCGCGAATCGCCGCCGGTATTGACTGTAGTTTCCAAATGACGTCAACATGTCCAACAAACCGTTAAAGATCTGAAAGAGACATTCAGTTTAAAATAATGGTGTTGATCTTACAGTGGGGAAATTATTTAATCCCCTGCTGATTTTGCCCACTGACTTAGAAATGATCAGTCTATCATTTTAATGGTAGGTGTATTTAAACAGTGAGAGACAGAAAATCCACAAAAAATCCAGAACAATGCATTTAAAAAAAAAGTTACATTTTAATGAGTGAAATACGTATTTGATCCCCTATCAATCAGCAAGATTGACTTCCAGGTATCTTTTATACAGTTATCAAGCACTCGCTTAAAGGGGTAATCGGATGTCCATTTTCCACAAGTTGATATGATTCTTTAGGCTCTTAATGAGAAGTCTATAACATAAGTTGGTTAAAATTTCTCAATGGTAGTGTAAAAAAGCACTCTTTTTACCTTGTCAAAATCAGCCTTTTTTAAAGCAAGCTATTCTGTTGCATGTTCCTTTAAATGCTAATGAGCTCTGCCCACCCCGCCCCTCTCTGCTATGGAAGGACGAGCCGTAATGTTTACTTTAGCTGCATTTAGGTGCATTTAGCTGCGCAACTTGCTAACCAAAACATTTTTAAGAAAGGCCATTTGCAAAGATGCATAAAAACCCCTTATACTCACTTCTGCTGTGGGTGAAGCTGCATCACGAATGATTCGCACGAACATAGACGCATATGTAGATTGGGATCGGCACTGTCCTTTCAAAAACGAAAGTGTTGTTAATCCTCTGCGTCTTCAACGGCTCAGATGTCGGGAGTAAATGACTACTGCTATGTTCATTATTACGTCCAACAACAGAACACCTCAATCGCTCAATTAGAGTCTTCCTAAGCACCTGAGTCACACAATGGTGATCTGAGACGGACTGTTTCAGCTCAGTGAGGACGGGTCTAAGGTAAGGCGCTCATGTCAATCAACTATCCAGGGAGTGGCCTCTGTCTGCGTGTCGTCACACCCACAAGAAGCTGAGAGTGACCTGATTTTAAAAAGGAGATATTACTTTAATACTTTAAAAAAATATCACTGGCTGAATTTTTATCATTGTAGGGTGGTTGTGTACACAAACTGCCAACACACATTAATGTTCAAATAACATGTAAAAGTGAGTTTTGCATCCGTTGACCCCTTTAAAGGGAGTGCTCCTAATCTCAGCTTGTTACCTCTACAAAAGACACCTGTCCACAGAAGCAATCAATTAATCAGGTTCCCAAAAAGCTGTCGAAGGATGTCATCGCCAAGCACTTTTTCGCTTATTCGAAAATAAAAGAAACACAAAATAACTGTCAATCTCGCTCTGTCACGCAACCACCAGGACCGTCAGATTCATCTTCTGCACCTGCACTATCACCAAACACCAAACACCAAACACCAAACACCCCATCTCTAACCACCTTCACCTGCCGCTCATCATCATACTCCCTGCATAAAAGCTCTGGACATTCATTCCCTCGTTGTCTGTTCTACACGCTAGCTACCGCACTCATTCCCGTTCCTCTGCTAAAAGCCTATTACCAGTCTCCCAGTTTGACCATCTGAATCTGTTTCTTTTTCTTATTTACCAAACATTCTGTTTGTTGGGTCTATCTCTGTTCTACGCGTACCCTTCAATGTAAGTTTTGTTTGTTTCTTCATTTATCTTCTTTTCTTTTAGTTATGATGTATTGAGAAGTTCGCTGAACTGTGTTTTGTTGAAACTTTTCATTAAAACCTCGTTCAGTTTCCTAACCTCCTCTCCGTCTATCAGTTGGTCTCGTGACACCCTCGGTCTGGGTCTCCATTCAAGATCTCACCTCGTGGAGTTTCCATGATCATGAGAACAGTGAAGAATCAGCCCAGAACTACACAGGAGGACCTTGTCAATGATTTCAAGACAACTGGGACTATAGTCACCAAGAAAACAATTGGTAACACACTACGCCGTGATGGACTGAAATCCTGCAGCGCCCGCAAGGTCCCCCTGCTCAAGAAAGCACATGTACAGCCCATCTGAAGTTTGCCAACGAACATCTGAATGATTCAGAGGAGAACTGGGTGAAAGTGTTGTGGTCAGATGAGACTAAATTCGAGCTCTTTGGCATCAACTCAACTCGGTGTGCTGCCTATGATCCCAAGAACACCATCCTCACTGTCAAACTTAGAGCTGGAAACATTATTCTTTGGGGTGTTTTTCTGCACCGCATCAAAGGGACGATGGACAGGGCCCAAATCTTGGTTGAGAACCTCCTTCCCTCATTGGAAATGGGTCGTGGATGGGTATTCCAGCATGACAATGGCCTAAAACACATGGCCAAGGCAACAAAGTGGCTCAAGAAGAAGCACATGAAGGTCCAGGAGTGGCCTATCCAGTCTCCAGACCTTAATCCCATAGAAAATCTGTGGAGGGAGCTAAAGGTTCGAGTTGCTAAACGTCAGCCTCAAAACCTTAATGACTTGGAGAGGATCTGCAAATCCCTCTTGAGATATGTGCAAACCTTGTGGCCAACTACAAGAAATGTCTGACCTCTGTGATTGCCAACAAGGGTTTTGCCACCAAGTACGAAGTCATGTTCTGCGAAGGGGTCAAATATTATTTCACTCATTAAAATGCAAATCAATTTATAACTTTTTTGAAATGCGTTTTCTGGATTTGTTTTGTTGTTTTTCTGTCTCTCACTGTTAAAATGAACATACCATTAAAATTATAGACTGGCCAATTTTTTGTCAGTGGGCAAATGTACAAAATCAGCAGGGGAAGAAATCATTATTTTCCCCACTGTATATAGGTTACATGAGACAGGTGTTGTACTGCTTAAGTTACTTATCACTAAAGTATCTAAAAAAGCTGTGCTCAGGTTGTAAGATGCTGATAAACGGTGAGACACAGTACAACTAACGAATAATTATAGACAGAATACAAGAACACGTTTAAATGTCCACTGAGCAAAATCTGTCTTGAGATTTGTTGGGTCTAATTTATAGGTTACATGTAACAGGGGACAGGAGTTGTATGTACCTTATTGGTTTCGTTGCTGATGTGTGCCTGTGTCTCCTTCAGCCTAGAGATGGAGCTGTTATTGAGACCCCCGACCACCGCCATCAGCGTGTTGAAATTCTGCAGCTGTAGTAGTTTCTACAGAGCGTGAATTAGTGAGAGAAAAAAAGAGATGATTAAGTTAATATTTAATCAAATTAATAATACTTCTCAAACACATTCATGCTATTAGGAGGCTCTGAGCGATTCAGTGTCTGCAAATTAACAAATTCTTTATGCAAGCAGCAATTTTTTTATTTATTTAGTTTAGTGAATATTAGTGTTGAGGGTAAGGCTTTACAAGTAATGCAAGTTACTTACTAAAATCACTTTTTCCAAGTAACGCATTACTTTTTAATTGACAAGAAAATAAGAGTTTCTTTTTCAAATAAGTAACTCCAGTAACTTTTTCCCCCATTTATTGATTAAAAGCTCTCCTGTCCCCATGTTGAGAGAAATCGTGAGTAAGATGTTACTTTAGTTCTAGAATAAATGTCAACCTGCATTAATTCATCTCACTCACTAAAAAACAGATACAGTATTCCTCAAAATGAATAAAAACACTGAAATTCAATGCAAACCTGCAAAAATTAAATATGTTAAATAATATTAATATCCTTTATGTATTTAATCCCATTTTATTATCCAATGTCTTTGCTGCCGACCTTCGACGATCCAATTCGTCCATACTAATAAGCAAAAATTACTCAAAATAATCTAACATTTGTTTTCCTTTTTTTTTATTGCTGAAGAGTTGAATTTTTTTTTTCTTCTGCGGTCTACTGTACAGATGTCAATTTACTTTTCTCTGAGCCTGAGGTTTTGGTGTGAAAAGGCTTTTACATTTGCCAAAAATATAACTTTTTATATTAAAAACAAACAAGCAAGCCCTGGCCAGATTTAACAAGTAACGCAAAAGTAACAATGCATTACTTTCCATAAAAAGAAACCAAGTCATGTAGTTAGTTGCTTTTTTAGAGAGTAACTCAATATTGTAATGCATTACTTTTAAAAGTAACTTTCCTCAACACTGTTGTGTTGTGTCTACTAACTTCTGTTGTATGTTTGGTAAAATTTAAAATGGATCATTATTACAGTCACTCAGATTTACAAATTTCATTTAGAAATTGCTAGTAAATTCCACAAATAATTACAAACAGCAGAAACACACTCACCGCAAAAAATGCATTTCTTACTTGTATTTTTTGTCTCGTTTCCAGCCAAATTATTTACAAATTCTCGAATCAAGAAGAATTTTCTAGACAAGTAAAAACGAGTGTCTTGTTTTCAGAAAAAACTAGTTAAAATTACATGTGTTTTTGCTTAAAACAAGCTAAATAATCTGCCAATGGGGGTAAGCAAAATAATCTTGTTTTCTGTTTGAAACAAGATTTTTTTCTTACCCCATTGGCAGATTATTTGGCTTGTCCCCTAAATATGCTTCTAGCCTGCTTTTAGGAGGAGGACGGAAAGAGTATTTTAAAGAAAAAGGAAAAGTCAATATGAAAAGGAATTGGGCAGGAAACCTAAAGCGGTAGTCAAAGTGATATTTTGGAAGAGGAAGAGCTCAGGGGCCCATAAGAAGGAAGAGAACAAGGGATCATCAGGAGGAACGAGAGCAGGGGGTGATGGAGCCCCACTGCGCTTCTGAAAAATTCAAAGAGAAGAAAAGTCACATGGGTCTAGCTGTCATTGTACTAAAGGTCTACACCTGTGTTTTTGTAAGTCTTTGGATTTTCTTTTTTCAAGCTGGATTTTAGCTGACTTGCACTCTGCAGCTGTTGTACTAACAGTTGCCAACCCTATAAATGATCATTTCAACCACATTAAAAAGTCATAGGCCAAAGCATTAACAAGAAAAAAAGCTTTTCAAAGAATAATTTACCCAAAAATGACAATTCTGTCATCATTCACTCTCATGTCGTTCCAAACCTCTATGAGTTCCTTTCTTCTGTTGATCATAAAGCAATTTATTTTGAAGAATGCTGGTAATCAAACAGCTGATGGTAGCCATTGACTTCCATAGTATTTCTTTCCCTACTATGGAAGTCAATGGGGACCAAAAAACTATTTGGTTCTTCAAAATATCTTCCTTTGTGTTCAGCATGAGAAGGAAACTCATGAGAGAGTGAGTAACTTATGACAAAATTTTATTTTTGAGGTGTTTATGTGCTTACTGTACATTAAAATTAATAATTTAATATTACACATTGTGTACAGTACATACATGTTTTACATTGTACACAGAAAAAATTGTGTAGAAACAATTTTCACTCATCGCTAGTAAAATTCACATTTAATTAAATAGCAACACATGATTTAAACATGAAGTTTTGAAGACTGAAATAGTATTTTCTTGTAAATGTACTTTTTTTTAGAGATGCTCCGATCTGTCTTTTTCTCCTCAGATTTTTTTTTTTTGTCATTTAAATAAATGTAGAATTGATATATCTCTGTGTGTGGAACTGATAATCATCCTTTCACAATCTACTAAATACAGACTATTTAATTAGAAAGAAAAATTAAATAAACAGGAAATATGAAAAAAATATATGTATATTAATAATCGATGACAAAAAAAATATATATATATATTTTTTTACCTACAAAAATCAGTGCACAATAATTTTAGAAATCCAAACATTATTTTATGGGGAACAAATAAAAGTGTTGCACTAAATCTGGTAAAATGTTACACATTGCTATTTCACTGCAAAAAAAAAATGCTTTTCTTACTTAGACTTTGTTTTGTTTCCAGCAAAAAAAAAAAATCTAAAAATTCTTAAATCAAGAAGGATTTTCTAGATGAGTAAAAATTATTGTCTTGTTTTCAGAAAAAAACTAGTCAAAATTAAGTGTGCTTTTGGTTGAAACAAGAAAATAATCTTACCCCCAACGGGCTAAGAAAAATAATCTTGTTTTCTGTTTGAAATAAGATTTTGTTTTGGTTATTTAAACAGTAAGTTCAATGTACCCAACAATTTTTTGACAGAAGAACACACTGCAAAAAATGCCTTTCTTACTAAGATTTTTTGTCTTGTTTCCTGCCAAAATATCAAAAAATTCTTAAATCAAGAAGGATTTTCTAGACAAGTAAAAATGAATGTCTTATTTTCAGAAAAAACAAGTCAAAATTAAGTGTGTTTTTGCTTGAAACAAGCAAAATAATCTGCCAATGGGGTAAGAAAAATAATCTTGTTTTCTGTTTGAAATAAGATTTTTTTTCTTACCCCAGTGGCAGATTATTTTGCTTGTTCTAAGAAAAAATAACTTAATTTTGGCTTGTTTTTTCTGAAAACAAGAAAATTAGTTTTACTCGTCTAGAAAATCCTTCTTGATTTAAGAATTTTTAGATATTTTGGCTGGAAACAAGACAAAAATTCTAAGTAAGAAAAGCATTTTTTGCAGTGCAGTACATACATTAGATGCCTAATGTATAATAGGACTAAGTTACAGTAGCTTTCCTGACCTGTGCAACCTGTATGAAGTGTGCGATCACAGCGGCTCTCTGCGGTGCGGTGGGTTTACTCAGAACCATCAGCTGGATCCACTGCGAGACGCTGTTAAAGAGGGTAATAAACCTCTCCAGGATGGGGTTATCTACTGTACAGCCGTGCATTACAAAACTGTGGTAATCCTGAAACTGAAACATGTAAAACAAATGGTCACAGATCACAAGTGAGTAATATATTCATTATAAATTTATCACAGATGACAAAAACACGTTCTACACTGCAAAAAAAAAAAAAAAAAAAAATGATTTTCTTACTTAGATTTTTTTGTCTTGCTTCCAGCCAAAATATCTAAAAATTCCTAAATGAAGAAGGATTTTCTAGACGAGTAAAAAACAAGTCAAAATTAAGTATGTTTTTGCTTGAAACGGGATTTTTTTTTCTTACCCCATTGGCAGATTATTATAACTTTCTTGTTTTTTCTGAAAACAAGAAAGTTTTTGCTTAGAACAAGCAAAATAATCTGCCAATGGGGTAAGAAAAAAAAATCCCGTTTCAAGCAAAAACATACTTAATTTTGACTTGTTTTTTCGAAAACAAGACAATATTTTTTACTCGTCTAGAAAATCCTTCTTGATTTAAGATTTTTTTTAGATATTTTGGCTGAAAACAAGACAAAAAAATCTAAGTAAGAAAAGCATTTTTTGCAGTGTAACAACACTTTTCTAGCATTCATTGTGAAATTTCTGAACATTCTCTGAATAAAAGTCCTGAAAATGCTTTTGTAAATGTACTATATTTTAGTACATTTACCAGACTGAAGTTTGGTTTCTTTTTTAAGACACTTGGCAGATTATTGCTGAACTGAAAAAAGTTTAAAAAGTTAAACTAAAGTTATTGAAGTCTATGTTTATTTTGGAAATTACTATTTTATTTACATTTTAAATGAAAAATATATTTTCCAAAACATGTTTTACTCTAAAACTGCAAGAAAATCAATGCCATAAATCTAAACATAAATCTGTGTTCCACAATTGTGGTTGATATCTTAAAAAAATATATTTTTTTGTTTGGGCGGAACAAAAGTGTGACTATTTTTTTTTTTTCATAGGAATTTAACCTTTTTGAATCATGTACATGATTTTTATTACTAAGTACAATTCTGATAAAGTAAAGAAAAGAAGAAGAAAAATGACCGAACAACACCCAGAGGATTATACGCAAACATATGCACTCAACTGCATATCCAGGATTGTATTATTATATGTGGTGACTCATTATCATCAAGTACTTAATATAAGATAAAAATAAATGCATCAGCTTAGCACTCCACCCAGATATGACAGTCACATTTCAGCACTTTTAGATCATAATTAGAACATTATTTGATCTATTTCTATCTCTTGTGAAATTCTAAGGAAAATTAGAGCACTTTGACTCCAACAAAAACAGCAAAACCTGTACCCACAAACATACCATTATCTTGCAAAAGGATTTGTACTCCAGATAGGTCAGATGTTCAGCGAGCTCACAGGGGTCCAGGTGATCAAACAAAAGGGACATTTTTCTCTTTTTTGACATTGATGGAACTCTTTGGGTAACCTGGCGTTTCCATTTATACGAGGGCCTGCAACGGAAAGATATGTTATTTCAGATAGGACTAGTGTTGTTATTGTTGGCAGACGACTAGCATGCTGAAATCTGACAGTGTTGTGCAAGAACATCCTTCATGATAAACTCCCATTTTATCTTCAATTTATTGCTGAAAACTTGTGGAAAGTGCAAAAGTGTAAATAATATTTGAGTGCTACACTATTAAAAATAAAGGTTCTTTAGAAACTTTCACATCAATGGAATCTTTCTGTTACACAAAAGGTCCTTTATAGTGGAAATGGTTCTTTAGATTATGAAAAATTTCTTTGAACTTAGAAAAAAAAAAATCCTTAACGGTTGAATAGAGCAGCCTGGAAGTTATCTTCTTTTTTGGCCCACAGAATTAAAACCCATTTAAACTAGTTGGCGCAGTTTTATAGTTGTCATTTTCCTTAGTACTTTTCTAGATGTTATCCATGTTTTATGTCTCAATGACATGTAAGCAAACAACCAAATAAAGGATTTTAAGACCAAAAGGCATTGACTTCCTTCCTGTCACATGAGGCTGTCAACTTCCTACCCCTACTTCCAGAAACAAAAACAAAAAGGCTGGTTTTAGAGGGGTTTTAGACACTTTCCTAGCTGATCAGACTGGGAGACCAGCTGGAACAACTAGCTAAAACCAGTCTATCCAGCCTAGGAGACCAGCTTAAACCAGCCTGACAAGCCTAGCCAGGCTGGGAGACCAGCTAAAACCAACTACTTCCATCTTAAACCAGCTAAGACCAACCAACCAGCTTAGGCTGGTTTTAGCTGATTATCCACCTTTGTCTTGGGTTTTTGGTTTTAGAGGGGGTTTGGCAACTTTCCTAGTTTGTCTGGCTGGGAGACCAGCTGGAATAACCAGGCCTAGGCAGGTTTTAGCTGTTTTTCACCAGGGCTAGCCAGCCTAAGAGACCAGCAAAAACCAGCCTGACCAGCTTAGCCAGGCTGAGAGACCAGCTTAAACCAACTAAGACCAGCCACCCAGCTTAGGCTGGTTTTAGCTGATAATTCACCTTGGTTTTAGCTGGTCGTAGCTGGTCAGCTGGCTGGTTTTAGAGGGGTTTTTGGCCACTTTCTTGGCTGGACAGGCTGGTAGACCAACTAAAACCAGCTTCTTCCGTCTTAAACCAGAAAAAAACAGTTTAGGCAGTTTTAGCTGGTAATCCACCTTAGACTAAGCTGGTCAGCGGACTGGTGTTAGATGGGTTTTGGCCACTTCCTTCGCTTGTCTGGCTGGGAGACGAGCTGGAACAACAAGCTAAAACCAGCTTGACCAGCCTAGCCAGGCTGGAAGACCAGCTAAAACCAACTACTTCCATCTTAAACCAACTAAGACCAGCCACCCATCTTAGGCCGGTTTTAGCTGATAATTCACCTTGGTCTTAGCTTAGAAGGGTTTTGCCACTTTCTTAGCTGGACAGACTGGGAGACCAACTAAAACCAGCTACTTCTGTCTTAAACTATCTAAAACCAGCAAACAAACCAGTTTAGTAGGGATGCACCGATCCGTATCGGCCGATCACTTGCGCGTTTTGTCAGTAAAGCCGGTTCTGTAATCAGCGGTAAATGCCATCAGGTGCGTGATTTCACGTTGAGCCTTATTTACTACACACAGCCGTTGTTCACTGACGAGCTGCGCACTTTCACACTGATAATGAACATTGATTTGCGCAGCTCGTCGGTAAACAACGGCTGTGTGTAGTATATACGGCTCAACGTGAAATCACGCACCTGATGGCATTTACCGCTGATTAAAGAACCGGCTTTACTGACAAAACGCGCAAGCATGATCGGCCGATTCGTATCGGTGCATCCCTACAGTTTAGGCAGTTTTAGCTGGTAATCCAGCTTAGTTTTAGCTGGTCAGCAGACTGGTGTTAGATGGGTTTTGGCCACTTCCTTCGCTTGTCTGGCTGGGAGACGAGCTGGAAGACCAGCTAAATCCAGCTACTTCCATCTTAAACCAACTAAGACCAGCCACCCATCTTAGGCTGGTTTTAGCTGATAATTAATCTTGGTCTTAGCTGGTCGTAGCTGGTCAGCTGGCTGGTGTTAGATGGGTTTTGCCCACTTTCTTAGCTGGACAGACTGGGAGACCAACTAAAACCAGCTACTTCTGTCTTAAACCAGCTAAAACCAGCAAATCAGTTTAGGCAGTTTTAGCTGGTAATCCATCTTAGTTTTAGCTGGTCAGCAGACTGGTGTTAGATGGGTTTTGGCCACTTCCTTCGCTTGTCTGGCTGGGAGACGAGCTGGAAGACCAGCTAAATCCAGCTACTTCCATCTTAAACCAACTAAGACCAGCCACCCATCTTAGGCTGGTTTTAGCTGATAATTAATCTTGGTCTTAGCTGGTCGTAGCTGGTCAGCTGGCTGGTGTTAGATGGGTTTTGCCCACTTTCTTAGCTGGACAGACTGGGAGACCAACTAAAACCAGCTACTTCTGTCTTAAACCAGCTAAAACCAGCAAATCAGTTTAGGCAGTTTTAGCAGGTAATCCAGCTTAGTTTTAGCTGGTCAGCAGACTGGTTTTAGATGGGTTTTGGCCACTTCATTCGCTTGTCTGGCTGGGAGACCAGCTGGAAGATCACCTAAATCCAGCTACTTCCATCTTAAACCAACTAAGACCAGCCACCCATCTTAGGCTGGTTTTAGCTGATAATTCTCCTTGGTCTTAGCTGGTCATAGCTGGTCAGCTGGCAGGTTTTAGAGGGGTTTTGGCTACTTTCTTAGCTGGACAGGCTGGGAGACCAACTAAAACCAGCTACTTCCATCTAACATCAGCTAAAACCAGCAAACCAGTTTAGGCAGTTTTAGCTAGTAATCCAGCTTAGTTTTAGCTGGTCAGCAGACTGGTTTTGGCCACTTCCTTAGCTTGTCTGGCTGGAAGACCAGCTGGAAAAACAAGCTAAAACCAGCTTGACCAGACTAGCCAGGCTGGAAAACCAGCTAAAACCAACTACTTCCATCTTAAACCACCTTTTTTTGGCAGGGTATTGAAAGCAGTTATTTTGTGTTTTGTGTTTTTGTGTTAGATGTTCTCCTCCTACTCAAATTTGACATTGAAGGGGTGCATATAGTTGCCGCACATTCAAATACAAATGCAGAACATGTTCACATAAGACACTATTAACACAACTATATGCATGAAACCATTCAAACAGCAGTCTGTTTCGAACAGCAGTCTGAGCAGATGACAGATTTTTCATTCTTTTGGTGAACTGCTTAACCTTTTCAGACTGAGAACATGAAATGAGTGTGTAGGTGTGTGTCTGTGTACTTACACACTCTCTACATCAATAAGCTGACTCTGTGTTTCATTGCCGCCCGTGTTCAGGTTCTCTCTCAGGTCTTTAATCTGGTCAGCCAAAGCAGGATTCAGATCAAATTCTACGGGAAATTCTGAAATCCAGTATCTGCATAGAAAATGACAGAAAAGCAAATGCAATGCAAAACAGCAGATATGACATACCAGGCGAGTATGAATTAGATACAGGATTAGTCTTACTTTACAAGGTGGCATATTTTGGCTTTGATCTCTTCGGTGCTGCTTTCCTGTGATCTTTCCATTTGTTAAGGGTGTAACGTTTTTAATTTTAGGCCTTCATTTTATGTTAACACAAGCAAACCTTACATCAGAGCATGTAACCCAAAAATAATAGGGTTGGACATTTTTGGACATTTATGGACATTTTAATTTAATTTTGTTACATATAATTGTGCCTGTGTTAATGCTAACTGCATACATTTTGGCTCAGGTGTTTATTTTTATTGGAATTTTAATATTTCACCTTTAATAAATCTATTTTACACTAGGTAAAAAATATGTACTCTCAGGACGTTTTGGACAAAAATATCCTCATTGAAGCCCATTAAAACTGTGATTTTGAATCCCAGGCCCATTTAACTATAAAATGATGCAGTATTTATTAATAGGCTTTTATTCTCTTGGCAAGGCTTCAAAATTAAAAAAATTATTATTTTTTACTAGATGGTGCCATTTTTTGGTTTTGGCATATAAAGCAAATACTCACGTTATTCCTGTTAGTCAATTGGATAAATTATCAAGCTATAATTTTGTGGGTATGTAGAAATCATACTGTACTGCAAATCACAAATCCCACCACTGTGTTTGCCAGCAGAGCTTTGCTGGAAACCAATGGGAAAAGTTTGGTACTGCACCCAAACAAAATCTTACAATAAGCTATTTTTTTAGATATCAACCTCAAATTTGTATCACAACTTGTTTAGATGTATGGCTTTAATATTATTTTAATTTTTAAGCTCAACAATAATCTATCAAGGATCTTTAAAATGAGAGCAAACTAAAGTAATCCCAAGCTTAAAATTTTTTATGACAGTTTTTTGACATAAACATGTTTGTCCTGTGTGTAACTTTTTCAAATTGACACACAAGGGTTAATACTTTAGTGCTAAATGATATCAGGTTTTACAGCACCTTTTATTGCAAGATGTAAGATTTAGTTCCAATAAATCTAACATGGTTTGTAACTTTATCTAATGCAGTTTAAATATAATTTGTCAAGTACGATTGCATGAAAAATTCAACACATAAAGGATACTTTAGTAGCAGCTTCTTGGACAGATCGGTGGAAGATATGTACCAAGGATGCATCATCAGAAACATTTTCACAAAGGAGGCATCTTTAATTGTGCCTTCACTGTCTGTAAACATAAACATGGCAAAACATTAATGAAGAACAAACAATAACACTTTAGATTAGGGAACACATATTTACTATCAAGTAAGAGTTTTCCCACATTTAACTCTTAAGTTGCTGCTTATTTATAGCAAGCAAACTTGTTGTTTGTACTTGATATTTTTAGGTACTGGGTAGGGTTAAAATGAGTTCACTTCCATAACAAAAATGTACAGATAATGTACTCACCCCGTTGTCATCCAAGATGTTCATGTCTTTCTTCAGTTGCAAAGAAATTTTGTTTTTTGAGTAAAATATTCCAGGATTTTTCTCCATATAGTGGACTTCTATGGTGCCCCCGAGTTTGAACTTCCAAAATGCAGTTTAAATGCAGCTTCAAAGGGCTTTAAATGATCCCAGCTGAAGAAGAAGGGTCTTATCTAGTGAAACAATTGGTTATTTTCTAAAAAAATTGACAGTTTATATACTATTTACCTCAAATGCACTTCTTGTCTAGCTCTGCGTCAACTCTCGTCAAAACTCCCATCTAATTTCCTCCTCCAACTTCAAAATCATCCTACATCGCTGCAGAAGTGCCGACCCAGTGTTTACAAAGTGAACATGCAAAGTAGATCAAACGCCCTTTACAAAAAAAGGTAAAAGAGCAATGTAGGACGATTTTGAAGAAGTTAGAGAAGAAAACGAGATTGGAGTTGACGCAGAGCTAGACAAGATGAGCATTTGAGGTTAAAAAATATACAAATTGTTTTTTTATTTTTTGTGAAAATAACCAATCGTTTCACTAGATAAGACCCTTCTTCCTCGGCTGGGATCGTTTGGAGCAGTGTTTCTCAACTGGTGGGTTGCGACCCAAAAGTGGGTCGCGGGAACATTTTCAGTGGGTCGCGGAGTGTGCGGTTAAAAAAAAAACAAAAGTTTAATTTTTTAACTTATTTTGTTTATACCGGATTTTTATTTTGAAATGCACACGCGACAATCCCGGACTTTTATTTTGAAATGCGCGCGCAACGTACCGTTTGACATGTGAAATTTCATTTAATTATAGCAACAAATATGTTGAAGCGCAAGTACGACCCCGAATATGTTAAATGCAATAAAATATTGTTTATTTGTAAGTCTTGGTGATTTTCTTATGATTTATCTGTCACTACTTGTGTATGTTAACAAATAAATACAAATTAATTATAATTCCTAAAATTATATTATAGTTCCTAAAAATTTGGGTCGCGGCTTGATGACCATGTAAAACTGTGGGTCCCATGGCCAAACCAGTTGAGAACCACTGCTTTAGAGCCCTTTGAAGCTCCATTTAAACTGCATTTTGGAAGTTCAAACTCGGGGGCACCATAGAAGTCCACTATATGGAGAGAAATCCTGAAATGTTTGAATGAAAATTTAGTTCTGGAAGTGAACTTCTCCTTTAATATGATCGTGCAGTATAAGGCCAATTTGCTAGTAATATGTATGATAATAAGCAATAAGTACACACTTTTTGTTGTGAATTTCTAGGTCAACTTCCTTGACTAGCTTTACCAGCTAAGATTTGTTCTTAAAAAGCAAGATCGCTGTTTGCTGGTTCATCATTTACGTAGATTCACAGCAGAAACTTCTGCTTCTTAACTGCTCTAAATCATCAGAATAAACTTGTGTTTGAATCTCCTTCTTGTATAAGACCATGTCTTTATAGACTCACCGAAGGATTGTATGCAGAAGTCCACCAACTCATCCACCGTTCCTGAATCCATAGGTAACGGATCCATCATATCCCTCTTTTTCTTCCTCTGTCTTCACTTTCTAACAGCCTTCTGTCTTTCTCTTCTCCTCCAGTGATCTTCCTCTTCTCTTTTGTCTGTCAATGGAGATACTGTAATGGAGATGTTACTGTAAGGAGAAGAACACACTCAACATCCTTCTGATTTAAAAGTGCACTCAATTGTATTGAATGTGCAATTGTAGTGTACTTCAAATCTTAAAAGTAAATGTAAAAACATGTATTTGCAGTTAATATATTAATAAAAAAAATAAAAGGTCATTTAAGTGTACTTAAAGAGAGTACTTGTACTTAAAACACTTAAGTGCACTTTAAAAAGTGAATTTTTTCATGTACCTGTCAAGTTTGAGATTTTGGGCTTTTTGGTGTTTTATAAAGTGTTTTTTCAGACCTGTGGAAAGAAAACACATAAAAGACACCGTTAAGTGTTTCTTCAATTGCACTTTATCTATTTGTGTTAATAGATTTCAATCTCAATCCATATTTTTAAAGGCCATTTTCTCAAAATGAGTTTTTTCTTCTACACTGAGCCATAAATCTCCACTTCAGTAGCACTTACACACACCAAACTTTACATTTTTATTACTGTCTATATTCTGAAGGTTTTTACAGACGGATTTGTTCATATATGTAATTAGCTTGATTTTATTCCCCAGAAAGTGGTAAAAAAAAGTACAAAATTTGGTAACCCAAAACCCCCTCTGTAAAAACATTTCAAGGCAAGGCAAGGCAAGGCAAGTTTATTTATATAGCACATTTCATACACAATGGTAATTCAAAGTGCTGTACATAAAAGGAATTAAAATCATTATAGCATAAAAATCATACAAATTTATAATAATCACAACAATAAAAACAAAATTTAAGAACATTTAAGATGATTTTAAAAAAATGATTTAAAATTAATTAATACAGTGAAATGATTATACATAAAACAATGCAATCTGTTCGGACGTAGCACAGTACTCATTCAATAAATGCACAACTGAACAGATGAACAGATTTCACTCTAATATGTCAAAAAAAAGAAACAAAAATATTGAAACTGACTTCATCCAGTGTTTAGATTACTAGAAATATATTCAAATTAGCACATATTTCATTAAATAATGGCTCATTTGCATATTTAAACCAAACATTTTAGAAAACTTGTAATACAAAAAATGTTTGCAATTGTAACCAATTAAATAGTTAAGTAAGGTGATAATAATAATAATAATTATTATTATTATTTTTACCCTATTCACCTCCAGTGTCTCGACTTACACTGAAAAGAAGTACATAATAAATACTCTTTTAAAAACTTGACACAGAATGACATTTCTGGTGTTAAAGCAACTCTTAAAAGCAGGTTTTATAGAATATACAGAACAACTTAACTGGCATAGTTAAATATTGTTTCAAGTAAAGATCTCTGACCAAACCACCCGCTGAAGATGACATTGGACACTGTTTCTGAGATATTATTAGTGACCGAATGACAGACGTACCAAATGTCCCAACTGATAAACTTATTTAACACACACACACACACACAGAAATATCATAATGAGCTTCAGACTGCCAAGCAATTGACCTCACAATCAGAAAACCTCAAGTTATCACATCCTAAAACACAAATGGTAACACAAGCACCAAACCACAGTCTATCCTTCACACAACACACACACTTATCACTCATTGTGCTTTCCTGTACTGATAGAACAGACACACACACACACACACACACACACACACACACACACACACACACACACACACACACACACACGTTCATGCAGTCTTAGCAAACTGGCCAACAGGAAACCATGGCAACACATTCTCATCCCATTGTGATCAACCTCTCCATATGGAAACAAAAATGATATTCCAGTTTATAGAGAGAAACATATAAAGCATGACGCCCAACCAGCCATCTCACTGTCCTCTGACTGCCTAATTATTTCGGCTGAGTTCTCTGTTTGGCAGAAACCACTGAAAATACAAAGACAATCTTGTAGACAGTCGTGGATCCTTAAATAAGGCATCTTGGGTAATGATGCATGGCCACACACACACACACACACACACACACACACACACAAGCCTCCATTAAGCTACATGAAGCGTGTTTTATATAGGATCTCATTGTATGGTGGAATGTGTGCATGTGTGTGTGTCGCTGCAGAGAGGTGGGCGGACACTTTCAATTACAGCCCTCATAGAGAGAGAGAAGAGAATAATAGATTTAATAGAAGAGTGGGTTTCTGACTTAAACTAACAGCAGTTTTGACACAAGGCCTGAATCGCAAGCCACAGTCGGCCTGTCGTCTACAAATCCTGAGAAACCCTGAAACAATGTCTCTTTCTAAATGGACTAGAAATGCAAATTTTGGCAAATTCCTCTAAACGCGAACCTCTAACATGCTCTTATTAATTGAATAACCGTTGACTGGCAGGTCTTAAAGGGATAGTTCAACCAAAAATGAAAATTCTGTCATTAATTAGTCACACTCATTAGTTAGGGGACGTCATTTTATAAGTATGCATTACAATATTGCATTACTTTCTAAAAAAAAAAGTAACTAATTGCATTACTTTTCATAGAAAGTAATGCATTACATTACTTTTGCATTACCTTTTCACAACTGGGGTGGTCTTGCTTGTTTGTTTTAAATAAAAAAAGTTATATTTTTGGCAAATTCAGCAATGAAAAACAGAGATGATTATTTAAAGTCATTTTTACTTATTAATATGGTTGAACTGTATCATCGAAGGTCAGCAATGTTGATTAATAATTTGGGATTAAATTGATTATTTAACATTTTTAATTATTGCAAGTTTGTGTCATATTCAGAGTTTGCATTTCACTTTGAGGAACACTGAATTTGTAAATGCATGTTCACATTTAATCTAGTACCGCAGTAACCATCATGTTTACCTGAAACAACGTCCCTTTCTAAATGGACTAGGAATGCAAATTTTGGCAAATCCCTCTAACTGCTCACATGCTATTATTAATTGACCAACTAGCAGGCCTTAAAGGGATAGTTCAACCAAACAAGAAATTTCTGTCATTAATTAGTCACATTTATGACCAGAGTTTGTTAAAGTTACTTTCAAAAGTAATGTTTTGCAATATCACGTTACTTTCTAAAAAAGTAACTAACTGCATTACTTACTTTGTATGGGAAGTAATGCATTGTTACTTTTGCGTTACTTTTTTTCAACTGGGCTGGTCTTACTTGTTTGTTTTTAATAAAAAAATAATAATAATTTATTCAGTAATAAAAAAAGTGATGTTTATCTAAAGTAATGTTTGCTTATTAATATGGTTGAATTGGATCATCGAACATCAGCAACAAAGATGTTGGTTCATAATTTGGGATTAAATAAAGGATATTTGCGTTATTTAACATTTTTATTTTTTGCAAGTTTGTGTCATATTCAGAGTTTGCATTTCACTTTGAGGAACACTGAATCTGTAAATGCATGTTCACATTTAATTAAGTACTGCAGTAAATAGCTTTTTTTTTTTTAAACAAACAAGCAAGACCAGTCCAGTTGAGAAAAAGTAATGCAAAAGTAATGTAATGCATTACTTTCCATAAGAAGTAAGTAATTCAATTAGTTACTTTTTTTTAGAAGGTAACGCAATATTGTAATGCATTACTTTTAAAAGTAAAAATTAAAAAAAGTAAAAATTTGCATTCCTAGTCCACGCAGTCAGGGTTTCTTAGTTTATCAGGCATTGTGTGCGCTATGTAAACATGATGGATATTTGGCAAATTATTTTTGCTTATAAATATGGTTGAACTGAATCATCGAAGGTCAGCAACAAAGATGTTGGTAAATAATTAGGAATTAAAAGAAAAACTTTAATACAGTTGCTTTAATAAAAATCAATGTATAATTTATGTATATAGTGTTTTATTTTTATATTTGTTAATTCACTTTCTTAAAAGCTACTGATAAATACACCTACTGTATCTGAAAATTAAAGCACTGTTTGTTTTATTTGTATATCATGTGTATTTGTAACATGTAGCCTATCTTTGTTCTTATTTTTTAATAACAAAGATAAAATAATGACAAAAATTGTTATTGTCATTCTTTTTAATTTTGTTTTAAAATAGGTAAATTAGTTTGGCTGTGCTGCTCAGACAACTTGTAAAATAGTAAAACCAACATGACAAAGAATCGTGATAAAATCGTGATATTTCTGAAAAAATACAATAAAATAATGATATATGATATTTTTGTCATATCGCCCTCCCCTACTTTGTAGGAATTCATAGAATGTAAAAAAAGGGACGAGTTTTAGAAAAAACATGAAACATGAAAAAGCATGAAAGTCCACCCCGTCAATTGCACATGCATGAAAATGGTTAGCCACCAATACACTGTATTGTTACATGAGGGTGTTGTTTTGATAATGATAATGATAACAATAATAATAAAAAACTGTACAAAGTGGGCCATGGTGCATATTAAAATGTTTGCTTTGCCAGGATAGTTTGACCTGCGTCTACAATCATGCAAAGAAGATTGCTATTTACTATTATGTGGTGTGACTAAAAAGTCGTGTGGTGCAACCAACATGCAGAAAAATATAGCAGCTTTTATGTGGCTGAGCACAGAAATGGCCACACTTGAACCTCAGGAAATGCTAAATGAAAATCATATACACAGCTTACCCACAAAAGTACATGAGTGAGCTCAAGTCGGGTTTAAACTTGTATATTTTACAATTGTAAAATGTCATGTGGTATGACTTCCCAAAAACATAACTATATTTATAATATCAATTCCACAAATAATACAAATGAGATTTTCACCTTGAATGTCATATTTAATATTTAAATATAAAGTTTTTTTTTTTACATTTTTAGAGTCATTACATTTTAACTTTCTGAAAATAGAGTATAGTTTTTTAAAACTATATGAAACCATAAATAAAATGACTAGATTTATAATCAGTGTTGGGGGTAACGCATTACAAGTTATGTAATAATATTACTTTTTCCAAGTAACTAGTAAAGTAACGCATTACTGTTTAATTGACAAGAAAATATCTGAGTTACTTTTTCAAATATATATTATTTATATAATATATATATTATATATATATATAATATATATTTTCCCCCTCATTTATTGATTAAAAGCTCTCCTGTCCCCATGTTGAGAGAAATTGTAAGATGTTACTTTAGTTCTAGAACAAATGTGAACATGCATTAATTCATCTCACTCACTAAAAAAAACAGATACACTATTCCTCAAAATGAATAAAAACAGTCAAATTCAACACAAACCTGCAATAATTAAATATGTTAAATAATACAAATATCCTTTATGCATTTAATCCCATTTTATTAACCGATGTCTTTGCTGCCGACCTTCGATGATCCAATTCATCCATACTAATAAGCAAAAATAAAATAACATTTGTTTTCTTTTCTTTTTTATTGCTAAAGAGTTCAATTTACTTTTCTCTAAGCCTGAGGCTTTTGGTGTGAAAATGCTTTTACATTTGCCAAAATATAACTTTTTATATTAAAAAGAAACAAGCAAGCTGTCACAGTTTGTGTGGCTTAAGGGAAGAGCACGAAGCAAGAATATTCCAATACAGTCTTTTAATATAATCCACAACGAAAATACAGGAGAGCAAGGAGAATCACACACATGGGAACATCTAATAGCAGACAAAGGAAATGGGGATAACGCAAGACTTAAATACTAGAAGGGTAATTAGGGAGAACTGAAACAGGTGTGTAGCAATTAATCAAAAACCATGGGAACAAATGAGGAACTAAATCAACAGACAGGAACACAACAGAACAAACATGTGACACAAGCCCTGCTCAGATTTAAAAAGTAACGCAAAAGTAAAATAACGCATTACTTCCCATAAAAAGTACGTAATTAGTTACTTTTTTAGGGAGTAACTCAATATTGTAATGCATTACTTTTAAAAGTAACTTTCCCCAGCACTGATCTTACAAATTGGACATTTTATTATGAACTGACAATAAAAAAAATAAATAAAAATAAAATAACTTTAACACATTTATTTCCAAACACAAATTATAATTTCATAGTTTGGTGTGATGTCAGAAAAGAGAACCAATAAATCCTCCATTTTTTTTTTTTAGGATAAGCATTGAGCTTATTGCTCACACGCAAATTAATTAAACGTAGTTTGTCCTATATAGTATTTTTTTTATATCAAATGTACACAAGTTGTCACACTCTACAGTCCTGGATTGTGATGATCAATAGCTGCATATAACCTGAAATTTCTAACATTTTTTTGTAAGAGAAGTTTAAACTAAAACAGCTGTTCTAGTTGGTCTCTGATGCAATTAAACACTCATTATGAGTCCTGCGTGTGTATATATATGTGTGTTTGCACATTGTGTGTGTGTGCTATTGTCGTCTGTAAGCAGCTGTTTTCTGAAGCTTCTGTTGCTTGGTGACAGAACCCCAGAACTATTGATCCTCACAGGGGTTTAATCGAAGTGTGTGTGTGTGTTTGTCCGGTGTTTTATGGCAGAGGTGTTTTGAATATTTCAGTCTCTCCTGCAGAGAGTGTGTCCTGACAGCTCAGGGCTTGAATGATATTTCTAACTCAACAGAATGAAGCCTGTGAAAGTTGAACTATGAAATGCATCGTCTGTCTTTTTATTCATTCTCTGTTTTTAATAAAGGTGCAGATCTAATCAGACACACAGCAGTCATTACAGGAGGAAATAACATTATTCAAACAAAAGCTTTCATTCAGACACACGAGCGAGTGATATTATCGGCCACTGAATGAACACTAATGATGCCGATCTCAATGCACCTATTAATCTCACTCTCATTATTGGATGTTTCATCATTACTGTCAAAGTTAGAAGATGATCTTACCTTGGTGGAAAAAGAAAGAGGGAGAATTAGAAGTGAGACACGATATGCTATTTAGAGGAATGGCATCTGTTCATGAATCCAAAGTCGGAGACAGTTTCAAGTATAGACAAAATAAAACATTTCTAACTTAGATTCTATGCAAGTTTCATATCACTTGCTATGTATCATTCTTTGTCAACCCAAGGTTCAACATTGCAGCACTTGTGAATAAAAGTGTGAGGAGCCAATCGTTTGAAACGCTTTTCTTACTTAGATTTTTTTGTCTTGTTTCCAGCCAAAATATCTCAAAATTTTGAAAACAAGAAGGGTTTTCTTGACAAGTAATTTTTTTTTTGTTTTCAGAAAAAACAAGTCAAAATTAAGTGAGTTTTTGCTTAGAATAAGCAAAATAATTGGCCAATGGGGTAAGAAAAAAAAATCTTATTTCAAACAGAAAACATGATAAATTTTCTTACCCCATTGGCAGATTATTTTGCTTGTTTCACAAGACAATATTTTTGACTTGTCTAGAAAATCCTCCTTGATTTATGATTTTTTTTTTTTTTTAGATATTTTGACTGTAAACAAGACAAAAAAAATCTAAGTATGAAAAGCATTTTTTCAGTGCATGATTCATTTTTTTATGAAAATGAAGACACTGTCATATTTGTATATTTTAGTTTTTAAAAATTAAGGGATTAAAGGAATATTTTACCCCCAAAATTTTTATTTCCTGAACATTTTCTCAGTCAAAAGTGTTTGAACAGTAAGATTTTTAATGTTTTTTGAAGAAGTCTCTTTTGCTCACCAAGCCTGAATTTATTTGATCTAAATTACAGCAAAAACAGTAAAATTTTGAAATATTTTTACTATTTAAAATAAATGTTTTCTATTTGAATATATTTTAAAATGTAATTTATTTTTGTGATCAAAGCTAAAAAAAAATATGTTTTTCTAAAAACATTTTAAAATTTGGCTGGTAGATAAGAATTTGTACCAATGAATCCTCTGCAGTGAATGGGTGCCATCAGAATGAGAGTCCAAACAGCTGATAAAACCACAATAAATCAAATAAAAAAATCACAATAATCCTCAAGTAATCCACTCTGGTCTATCAGTTAACATCTTGTGAAGTGAAAAGCTGTGTGTTTGCACAAAACAAATAAATCAAATTAAGCAAATTGAGGCATTTTAACCTCAGCTAAAACACAATAACTCTTCCTCCAGTGAAAATGTTGCCTTGTCCGAATCAGGAGTGAAATCTGCACATATCAAGCATCATTTGCAAGTGAAAGCAGTCCAAAACAGCTCTAAGCTGTTTTGTCTAACAGCTTTTATTATGGATTATGGACTGATATTTTAGCCAGAAGCAATGGTTTGAAGTTTAAAAATGTCTTAATGATGGATCTGTTTCTTACAAACTCACAGATTTTCACTTCAAAAGATGTGGGACTGAAGTGGTGTGGACTATTTGTGGATTATTGTGTTTTTATCAGATGTTTAGAGTCTGATTCTGACGGCACCCATTCACTGCAGAGGATCCATTGGTGAGCATGTGATGCAATGCTACATTTCTCCAAATCTGATAAAAAAACAAACTCATCTACATCTTGGATGGATTATTTTTCAAGGCTTTGAAGACTGGCCCTACACTCTTAAAAATAAAGGTATTTTAAAAGGTTCTTCACAGCGATGCCATAGAAGAACCATTTTTGGATCTACAGTACAAAGAACCATTCAGTCAAAGGTTCTTTAAAGAACCATCTCTTTCTTACCTTTTTATAATCTGAAGAACCTTCTTTCGCCACAAAGAACCTTTTGTGAAACAGAAAGTTTGTTAAGATGTTAAAGGTTCTTTATGGAAACATTTAGACAAAAAAAGTTTTTTAAGAACAACTGCAAACAAAAACTTGCAAACAGTATTTTAATTGCATACGTACAAAGAACTGCAAAGCAGTATCTAGAATTATGTCCAGAGTAAGATAAACAAGGGTAATAACTATATGACATATGAGGTGACTTTGCTCACAGCTGATCGAAAAAGTCATCTCTTACCAAAAACAAAACCAGCAGGTTAGATGTGTTGCATTAGTAAGTAAGCTTTAAATAATAATAATAATAATAATAATAATAAAAGCACAACAAACTGTAGTGGACCACAACACCTTGATCCATTTTGTACAAGAGAAACATACTGGTAAAAAAACAGGTTCTAAAAAACAGACCTTACTTATTAATGTCTGCGGTTGAGCAATATTTATCATTTTCATTTTGTGTTCATTTCCTGAGGTTCAGATATGGCCATTTCTCTGCTTTGCCACATGATAGCTGCTATATTTTTAAATGTGTTGGTTGCACCACATGACTTTTTCGTTCCACCAAAAAAACATCATCTACCTACTAATGTGTGTAAATTTATCTAACTAATCTAGCATAGCTATAATTTTAATATACATCATGGCCCACTTTGTAGCTTTTTCTGGACAAGAAGTCATTTTTGTTTTTATATGCTATATATCTAAATTGGTAATAGCTATGAAGAATACGGTGCATCATCAAGCAATCTCAATGCAAGAGGTGAAACATATTGTAATTTAGTTGTTCATTTTATAATAAATAACTAGAGAGCTAAATAGGTGGGTTTATGATGTTAAGTTTTTATGTTGTTCAATGCTATTTAAGTATTACATTTCCAAACTTTCAATCTTTGAATTTGATTTCATGCTTCATTACAGTTAGACATGTTTCCTTTCCGTATTATCACTGTTTCAAACTCTTGAGCAAAAGTAGCTACATCTCTAAGTGAAAATGAGCTTGCTTTTTGTTTGCGGCTGTTTTAAACCACAGGAGGCCATTATGTTGCAAAAAACGACTTTTTTGGTAATGTGGCACACTCGTACGTTCCCAGGGATGTGCAGGTGTATTTATTATCTCTCACTCTCTGTAGTCTTTTTACAGATGCAACCTGCCAACTTACAGTGGTATGAAAAATGTTGGCCCCCTTAATGATTTTTATTTTTTTTGCTTATAAAGTTTGTCACACTTTAATGTTTCAGATCATCAAACAAATTTAAATATTAATAAGATAACACAAGTAAACATAACATGCAGTTTTTAAATGAAGAGGTTTTTTATGAAGGGAAAAAAAAATCCAAACCCACATGGCCCTGTGTGAAAAAGTGCCTGAGTTCAGTTTCTCTAGCCACACCCAAGCCTGATTACTGCCACACCTGTTCGCAATCAAGAAATCACTTAAATAGGACCTGCCTGACAAAGTGAAGCAGTCCAAAAGATCCTCAGAAGCTACACATCATGTTGAGATCCAAAGAAATTCAGGAACAAACGAGAAGGAAAGTAATTGAGATCTATCAGTCTGGAAAAGGTTATAAAGCCGTTTCTAAAGCTTTGGGACTCCAGCAAACCACAGTGAGAGCCATTATCCACAAATGGTGAAAACATGGAACAGTGGTGAACCTTTCCAGGAGTGTCCGGCCGACCAAAATTACCCCAAGAGCGCAGCGACGACTCATCCAAAGGTCACAAAAGACCCCACAATAACATCTAAAGAACTGCAGGCCTCTCTTGCCTCAGTTAAGGTCAGTGTTCATGACTCCACCATAAGAAAGAGACTGGGCAAAAATGGCCTGCATGGCAGAGTTCCAAGACGAAAACCGCTGCTGAGCAAAAAGAACATAAAGGCTCATCTCAGTTTTGCCAGAACACATCTTGATGATCCCCAAGACTTTTAGGAAAATACTCTGCTGGAAAAAAAAGCTGAACTTTTTGGAAGATGTGTGTCCCATTACATCTGGCGTAAAAGTAACACAGCATTTCAGAAAAAGATCATCATACCAACAGTAAAATAAGGTGGTGGTAGTGTGATGATCTGGGGCTGTTTCGCTGCTTCTGGACCTGGAAGACTTGCTGTGATAAATAGAACCATGAATTCTGCTGTCTACCAAAAAATCCTGAAGGACAATGTCCGGCCATCTGTTCGTGACCTTAAGCTGAAGCGAACTTGGGTTCTGCAGCAGGACAATGATCCAAAACACAGCAGCAAATCCACCTCTGAATGGCTGAAGGAAAACAAATGAAGACTTTGGAGTGGCCTAGTCAAAGTCCTGACCTGAATCCTATTGAGATGCTGTGGCATGACCTTGAAAAGGCGGTTCATGCTCGAAAACCCTCCAATGTGGCTGAATTACAACAATTCTGCCAAGATGAGTTTGCCAAAATTCCTGCACAGCGCTGTAACAGACTCATTGCAAGTTATCACAAATGCTTGATTGCAGTTGTTGCTGCTAAGGGTGGCCCAACCAGTTGTTAGGTCTAGGGGGCAAACACTTTTTCACACAGGGCCATGTGGGTTTGGATCTTGTTTTCCCTTCATAATAAAAAAAAAACCCTTCATTCAAAAACTGCATGTTGTGTTTACTTGGGTTATCTTTGATTATTTTTTAAATTTGTTTGACGATCTGAAACATTAAAGTGTGACAAAAAAAATCAGGAAAGGGGCCAACCCATTTTCACACCACTGTATATTAGATTTAGTGTGTATGCTTGTGATTGTGTAAAAATAGTTATTATTATTACTATTTAATGTTAATAGCTTATAATAATGATTTTACTCACTGAGTGCTTATTATTCATGATTGTACTGTAGTCTTGCATTAACTGTGGAGTTGGTCCGAGCCGTGTGTTAGTTTGAACAGAGACAGCTGGTATGCGGGTGGATTGTTGCGGCTCAGGAGATGTAGAAAAACTTGGTAAAAAGTGCTGTCTGCTGTGCCAAAAGTGTTCTTGACCCTCAGAATTTGCTCAATTTTTTGCTGTTTTCAAGCCATGTAAGAACACAGGCTTTACGTGGGAAGATAACCACGCAGCAAGGCCGCTTCGCAGACAGAATTAAATGAATTGCTCACTGCAATAAAAAAACACTTGACATTGGAATAAAAATATGAAGCCTGCAATGTAGTTGAGATAGATATGATGAATAATGGAAATAATTGTGAACAAGTATCTATTACGTGTTTTCATGAGAGCTTTTACTTGACTACACTAACTTGACTAAAAAAAGTTTATTGGAGTATGTTTTACAAGAAAATACCATTTCTATTATCCAAATAATAATTATTTATTTGTGTAATTTACTACCAATTTCTGAGGACATTTTATTATTATTATGTAATATATATTATATAAAATCTATTTGATGTGACATTGTCTTTCATTATATATACTGCCTTTAAAAGTTGAATTAAAATTTAAACATTTAAAAACAAATTCTATTTAACATTACATAGTTTTTCATTTTATATACTGGCTTTACAAAGTTATTTTTTCATGTCTATTTGGTGTTGCCTTGTTTCTTTTTGCAGTTTTTTTTTTTATCTTTTGTGCTTTCAGAAATAAACTTTTAAAGGCATTATATACAATGAAGATCTATATATACTTCATTTTATATACTATCTTTAAATGTTGATTTAAAATTTAAACATTTAAAAAAAATTCTATTTAATGTTAAATTTTTTTCCCCATTTGACCTTTTTTGTAATGTGCTTTGAGAAAGCAACTTTTAATGGTATATAAAATATATAAAGCACATACAATTGTTTACAAAGCAATTATTTTCCCCCATCAGAATTAAAGAATTGTGCCCATAATTTTATTGCACTCACTAAAAATGTATTTAAAATCATAAATAGTATATAACTGCATGTAAATGTGTGTTCATGTTTTTACGATGTCCTCTTTTCATTTTATGATGCCATTCTTGCATACTGCCAATTACCTCATTGCAAATTTTGATTTCAACTACACTCTTAAAAATAAAGATGCCTAACGTTGCCATGAAAGAACCTTTTTTGTCTGAATGGTTCCATAAAGAACCTTTAACATCTAAAGAACCTTTCTGTTTCACAAAAGCTTCTTTGTGGTGAAAGAACGTTCTTCACATTATAAAAGGAAAGAGATGTTTTTTAAAGGCATGGCTGTGAAGAACTTTATGAAGCACCTTTATTTGTAAAAGTGTGTTGATAAATTAGAGATATTGAAATCAAATCTGCAAATGTGTTTGAAAAACCAAATTAGTCAGAGCTTATTTATAATTATTTACAAAACTGTCGAATATGTCCCTCTATAATCTCATTTGACAGGGAGGTAATTTGTTTTTTAATTATTTAATTTGTAAGTTTGTTTGCCATTCATTGTTTCAGTTTATGTCGCAGCTTCACTTTACAGAGTCTATACTGAAATGCACTTTGGTCATAAGTGGTCACATTTGACATTGTGTAAGGCCCTTTGTAAAAGTTGTGGCCCTCTGTCTGTGTATATATGTGTGTGTGAGTTTGTGTGAAAGGGGGAGAGAAGGAAAGAAAGAGGGAATGTTCTCCGTTGGTTGTTCTATCTCAGCGCAGATGCTTCCTGTTGTGCTGAAAATGGAGCAGTTTGACAGCTTAACAAATGCCGGAAGTTACTGTTTATGAGTATTTCACAAAGAATAAATGAGATAAAGAGATACATTTCATGAGTTGTTATTACTTGTTTATTCACACTTCTGATATTTTGTTATTTTTAACTGCACACAGCTATGCTACAAACGCTCAGGCAGCACAAGTACAGTTTTTAGTAAAGTCATGCCAACAAACCACAGCAAAACTGAAACCGAGAGAGTCAGATCTTCAGCTCTGACTTGCCGCTGCACTGAGGTTACGGTAAAATTCTGGTGAACTGACAGGAAGACTTGTTTTTCTCTCTGTCCAGCTTCTGTCTTTCAGCAGAAACACAATGCAGCTTTATTAAACCAGAAATGCAAATGACCAGAACTCGCTCTCTTTATGTGTGGGTGTGTGTAACTGCTCATATGCACTCTTACTCTTTCCCTAGTAGAAATTAAGGGAAGACATCCCTAAAAAAAAGTTCATACAGTATGCTTTCTTAAATTCGTGGACTTCCTGTTTACCCGACCTGACAGTAGAAAGGGTCATACTGGGTTTCCTGTGTTTTTACAACGTTTATGTCAGAGGCCCAGACTCAGGGTCAGACAGTACTCTATACAGATTAGACATGCTGAGAGAAATATTTGCATGTCCGTGTGTCTGTGAGTGATATGCATGAGCAGCAGTGTTAAAAACAGTTGTAAACTTTCTGTGAGAGCAAGCAGACTGGTACTGCATCAGTTATTTGCGAATACTGTGGTACGTCTGGGTGTATGTTGCATGCATGCAAACGTCCGTGTGCATGTGTGTAAGAGGTTGCATAACTGCATCTCCGTGTAGACCTCATTTCCTGAGTATAGTCTGACAAAAGGTGATCCCCGTAATAGATGCTTAGGAACAGAACACAAAGTTGTTTCACTTAATGTCAATGATACATTGGTTCGGTTTCTTTAAAGGAACACTCCACTTTTTTTTGGAAATTCTCATTCTCCAACTCCCCCCGAGTTAATAAGGTGAGTTTTACGGTTTTGAAATCCACTCAGCCGTTCTCCTGTTCTGGCGATATCACTTTTAGCATAGCTTAGCATAGATCATTGAATCCTATTAGACCAATAGCATTGTGTTCAAAAAATGACCAACGAGTTTCCATATTTGTACTATTTAAAACTTGACTCTTCTGTAGTTATATCATGTACTAATACCGGCGGAAAATGTAAAGCTGCGATTTTCTAGGCCGATAAGATTAGGAACTATACTTCCATTCTGGCGTAATAGTCAAGGAAGTTTGCTGCCATAATATGGCTGAAGCATGCACAGTAATAATAATGTACCCTGTTGTCATCCAAGATGTTCATGTCTTTCTTTCTTCGGTCGTAAAGAAATGGTGTTTTTTTAGGAAAACATTTCAGGTTCCCTTCCGGGAACTCGAGCCGCGTCAGGAACGCTATGGGGAACGCCATTGGCGGGCCGCACTCTGAACTGTGTATAACAACCAATGAAATGACGGGGGTGACGTCACAGGCGCGGTGACGTCACCGACCAGGAAGTATAAAGCACGTGCGTTTGAAGCCGGCGGCAGCTTTTGTCATTCAGCGAGAGCGCTCTGTGTCTGTGTCTGTCTTGCCATTTCTGCTGTTTTTGTGTCCAGTTTGACACACTTTTATTTGAGTAGAATGGCATCTTTACAACCTATTAAGAAAAAGAGTTTGATGGTGGTTAAGCGCCCGCATAGACAGTGTGTCCCTCCCTGCCAACGCTTCATTGTTGGTGGGGATACACACAGTCTATGCGTGGTCTGCTTGGGAGCGGAGCATGCACAGTCAGCCCTCGAAAAGGCTGGCTGTGAGCACTGTGAACGCCTGCCGGTGCGTCTGCTTCGCTCCCGGAAAGCCCTCTTCGAGGAGGGGGCTTTCACTAGCGTGCCCCGTGGGTCTGGCCCCGCTTCCGCCGAGGCGGAGCGGCGGCTGCACTCGTGGGGCTCGCAGCTCGATCTGCTGGAGGGTATGGAGACGGGTGATCCCCTATCTCCGCCCTCACTCAGCGGATCGAGCGATCTCCTCCTGGATGTGGAAGCCCGCGCTGCGGTTTCTTCCCCCCGGGAGGAGGTCCCCGAGTTCCTCTTGTCTTCCTCCGAGGAGGTTGACATTGAAAGTGTTACAGAGGAACCACAACCGCCATCACGCTCGCCTCACTATGAGGAGCTCGTAGAGGTGCTGACTAATGCGGTAGCCAAATTACACATCACATGGCCCGCAGAACAACAGCAATCACATGAGCCGCAGCGAAGCCGATTAGATGATCGCTTCCTGCGGACAAAGTCAGCACCTCCAAAACGGAGCCTTCCCTTCTTCCCCGATCTCCACCAAGAGCTAGCGAGATCGTGGGAAAAGCCATACTCCTCCCGTCTTTTCTCCCCCGCTGAAAATTATGGAAATGTGGGGGGGGCAGAGGAGAGTGGCTATAGGACGATGCCACGGGTTGAACAGACGCTTGCGGGCTATCTGTCACCCGGCTCGGCATCATCCTTGAAGGCTCCGTCCTTACCCACCAGGCCCCTTAAAGTCACATCTGGCCTGATGGGTAAGGCATACACGGCAGCAGGTCAAGCAGGGTCTTGCCTTCACACCATGGGCATCCTGCAAGCCTACCAGGCTGACCTGCTGAAGGAGTTCAGCAGCGGCGAGGAAGTTAGCGTCACAGAGATGCAAAAAACTGCAGATCTCGCTCTCCGCGCCACCAAGGAGGCCGCCCGTGCTGTTGGGCGGTCTATGGCAGCCCTGGTGGCCGCGGAGAGGCATCTCTGGCTGACCCTGTCCGACGTAAAAGAGAAGGACAGGGTCACGCTTCTGGACGCCCCCCTGCAACCATCTGGCCTCTTTGGTGCTTCGGTTGATACCGTTGTGGCCAGGCACCAGGAGGCCCGCAAGCAGGCGGCGGCGTTCAGAACTTTCCTTCCTCGCCGCGTGTTCTCCTCTGAGGCTGCTGCACCATCTAAGAAGCAGCCTCAGCCGTGTACGAGCTCCCATAGAGAGGCACAAAAACAGAGCGTTGCCGCCCGTGCTCCCCCGGCCCAGCCTAGGGGACCCGGAAAGCAACGCTCTAAGTCGGGGGCTTCCAAGACGAAGAGGCCTGACCTGAGGGTCGTCCTCCAGTCAAGGAAGTCCTCGGCTAAGCGGCCCTGACGGTTGTGGTTCAGGGCCGTTGAGGGCAGCCCCTCTCGAGGGGGTTTGCACCATACCTCCAGGTGCGGGTTTCAGACCCCTTCGTGGCCCTCAGG
The DNA here is from genome assembly GCF_049309525.1 of Garra rufa. Taxonomy (NCBI): domain Eukaryota; kingdom Metazoa; phylum Chordata; class Actinopteri; order Cypriniformes; family Cyprinidae; genus Garra; species Garra rufa. The sequence continues at coordinate 3,752,162 of NC_133363.1, read as the reverse complement.
AGATGAGTCAGCTAACCCTGCCAGTGTTACAGGGCGCGGCTATCTCCCGCGAGCATCCTCTAGCTGGTCCGCCCGGAAACGTAGCGGCCCTGGAGAGTTCGCAACCCCCGCGGGGGTTTTCCGAGGAGCTAATTCCGGCGCTTCCTGCCAGTTCGCTGTTTCAGGACTCCGAGTTAGTTCCTCAAGTAAATCCAGACACCAGTCTCGAGAGGCTGGTACCCTTAGTGAACTTTCTGGTTCTTTAGCACAGGAAGTATCTCAGGTTCGCTTTCAGGGGCAAGGCTTACCAAGACAGAGTGCTTCCTTTCGGCCTAGCTCTCTCACCTCGCACTTTCACGAAGTGTGTGGATGCTGCGCTGGCTCCACTGTGACTCCAGGGCATCCGCATACTCAACTAACAGTTAGCGGTTCAGCATCGAGGTGCTGTTCTCGCTCACATGAAAGAGTTAGGGTTGAGACTCAACGCCAAGAAGAGTGTGCTTTCTCCACTACAGAGGACCACTTACTTAGGCGTAGTGTGGGATTCGATCTCCATGCAGGCACGCATGTCTCCTGCACGAGTCGATTCCATACTGACCGCAGTGAATGCAGTAAAGCTAGGCCAGTCACTCACTGTCAAACAGTTTCAAGTACTGTTAGGTCTTATGGCAGCCGCTTCCAACGTGATACCTTTTGGACTGCTGCACATGAGACCACTGCAGTGGTGGCTCAGGACCAGGGGGTTCTCCCCGAGGGGAAACCCACTCCGCAAGATCAAGGTCACGCGGCGTTGCCTACGTGCCTTGGCCATGTGGAGGAAACCCTGGTTCCTCTCTCAGGGACCGGTTCTGGGAGTGCCTGGTCGCCGCATCACGCTAGCGACCGACGCTTCCCTTACCGGTTGGGGGGCGGTCATGCGTGGCCGCTCAGCCCAAGGCCTATGGAGCGCCCACCATCTCTCGTGGCACATAAACCGCTTAGAGATGCTGGCAGTATCCCTGACCCTAAAGAGGTTTCTCACAGACCTAAGAAACAAACACGTGCTGGTCCGTACAGACAGCACTGCGGTGGTTTACTACATAAACCACCAAGGAGGACTCCGCTCACGCCCCTTGTACAAGCTGGCGTACCGGATACTCCTTTGGTCTCAAGAGAAATTCCTCTCCCTGAGAGCAGTCCATATTCCTGGACATCTGAATGTGGGAGCAGACGTCCTGTCAAGGCAGGGGCCGAGGCCCGGGGAATGGATGCTTCACCCAGAGGTGGTGAAGCAGATCTGGAGAGTGTTTGGCCAGGCTCAGGTGGACCTGTTTGCGACTCAGGAGACATCGCACTGTCCCCTCTGGTACTCTCTAGTTCATCCAGCTCCACTGGGGCTGGATGCCATGGCACAGACGTGGCCGAGGCTGCGTCTGTACGCCTTTCCCCCGATCGCTCTGCTCCCGGGAGTTCTGGAACGGGTCCGTCGGTTTCAAGTGCGGCTGCTACTAGTAGCCCCGTACTGGCCGGCACGAGTATGGTTCTCGGACCTGGTATCTCTCCTAGACGGCTCTCCGTGGGAGATTCCCGTCAGGAGGGACCTCCTGTCTCAGGCTGGGGGCGCAATATGCCACCCCCACCCAGAGAGGTGGAGGTTATGGGTGTGGCCCCTGAGGGGGCACAACTCATAGGAGCGGGTCTCTCAACCGAGGTTGTTGAGACCCTTCCCCAATCCAGAGCTCCCTCTACGAGGAAACTGTATGGCCTTAAGTGGAACTTATTCGCGAGATGGTGCCGCGAGCGCCACCTGGACCCAGTCAACTGCCCGGTCGGTACAGTTCTGGAGTTCCTACAGTCTCGCCTATCCGCAGGGCTAGCTCACTCCACTCTAAAGGTATACGTGGCGGCCATAAGTGCCTACCACGCCCCTTTAGGTGGCCTCTCAGTAGGTAGAGAGCCCTTGGTCATACGGTTCCTCCGCGGTGCGCTCAGGCTGAGGCCTCGAGTGACACCCAGGGTCCCCACGTGGGACCTCGCTGTGGTGCTAGAAGCTCTCTGCAAGCCTCCATTCGAGCCCTTAGAGGAGTCTACGGATCGCGCCCTCACAGTTAAGACGGCGCTCCTGTTAGCACTCACCTCCCTCAAGAGAGTAGGCGATCTGCAGGCCCTTTCAGTGGCCCCATCTCATTTAGAGTTTGCCCCAGGGATGGCCAAGGCCTTTCTATATCCCAGGGTCGGGTACGTCCCGAAGGTCCCCTCCCTAGCACCGCAGCCAGTAACGCTGCAGGCGTTCTATCCTCCTCCATACGTGGAGCCAGGTCACAGGAAGTTAAACTGCATGTGCCCAGTCAGAGCTTTAGACGCATACGTCCACAGAGCTGCCACGTGGCGTAAAACAGAGCAACTGTTTGTCTGTTACGGCCCCCCTAAGAGGGGGAGCCCAGCTTCAAAACCCACTATTAGTAGATGGATCATCGATGCCATAACTACTGCTTACGAGTCCTCTGATCTCCCCTCACCGTTGGGACTCAAGGCTCACTCTACTCGGGGCATGAGTGCCTCGAGAGCTCTGACGGCAGGTGTCCCAATACAAGACATCTGCAATGCTGCGGGTTGGTCCACGCCCCTAACATTCGTTAGGTATTACGAGCTCGACCTCAGAGCCGCTCCAGGCTCGGCTGTACTCTCGGCCTAGTGCGCTAGGCCTAGAGGGGCAGCCACCTCCCTAGCCAGGAGGAGACTTCTCAAGGCGCATTCTTTCTGCGGAAAGAAGAGAAGTCGTTTCGCCACTCATAAGAGATCTGCAAAACTTTCCCCCTTTTGTCCGTGAAAGCTAGACAAAAGCCCTTTCAGTCCCTCTTGTCCTGGCAGAACCCCCAGACAAAGGACTAAGACCCCTCGTGAGCCCGAGGGCCGAGGGGTGCCTCTCGCACTGGCTGGCGAACCAGGCAGAGGTCACGGTTCTCGTGTGCCCGAGGGCCGAGAACTGTACAGCCCTCTTGTCCGCGGAATGCTAGACAATGGCTTAATTCTCCTCGTGTTCTGACGCAGGATGCTATCAGACCGAGTGTACTCCGGTCCCTCTGGTTTCTGGCTTTCCCCAGACCAAGGACTAAGACTCCTCGTCTGCCTTCACAGAAGGCCGAGGAGTGCCTCATGCACTGGCTGGCTACCAGGCAGAGGCACCTACTGTCTTCCCCGTGAGCCCGAGGGCCGGGGATTGCAGTGCCCTCTTGTCCGCGTAATGCTAGACAATGGCTTATTCCCTCGCGTCCTGGCGGAGCTCCAGGCCGAGCCTTGGATCCCTCTTGTTCTGGCTGAACCCCCAGACAAAGGATCACCCTCTCCTCGTGTGCCCGAGGGCCGAGGAGCCTTGAGGTCGAGCTCACCGTCCTCGTGGGTCTGCGGACCGAGGACTTCCCACACCATCTGTCCGCCGAGTGCTAGACAGTGGTCATTCGGTCCCTCTTGTTCTGGCTAACTCCCAGACAAAGGACTAAGACTCTGCGTGTGCCTGAGGGCCGTGGAGTACCTCTCGTTCTGGCTGGCGACCAGACAGAGGAAGACTACCATTCCTCGTGTGCCCGAGGGCCGAGGACTACAGGGCCTTCTTGTCCGCGTAATGCTAGACAAGGGCTCTCTCTTTTTCCACCCTGGTTGAGCAGACACTCGCAGGGCTCGGTAATTATGGGGGCGTTGGTAGTCTCGTTCCCCATAGCGTTCCTGACGCGGCTCGAGTTCCCGGAAGGGAACGTCTCGGGTTACGTATGTAACCTTAGTTCCCTGAGGGAACGAGACGCCGCGTCTCGGACCATAATTCCCGCACCCTGCGGCGCTCGCTTCATTCCTAAAGAGCTGCCGCCGGCTTCAAACGCACGTGCTTTATACTTCCTGGTCGGTGACGTCACCGCGCCTGTGACGTCACCCCCGTCATTTCATTGGTTGTTATACACAGTTCAGAGTGCGGCCCGCCAATGGCGTTCCCCATAGCGTTCCTGACGCGGCGTCTCGTTCCCTCAGGGAACTAAGGTTACATACGTAACCCGAGACGATTTCCCTCCATATAGTGGACTTCTATGGTGCCCCTGAGTTTGAACTTCCAAAATGCAGCTTAAATGCAGCTTCAAAAGCTCTAAATGATCCCAGCCGAGGACAAAGGGTCTTATCTAGCAAAACGATTGGTTATTTTCTAAAAACATTTACAACTTATATACTTTTTAATCTCAAATGCTCGTCTTGCCGAGCTAGACAAGATGAGCATTTGAGGTTAAAATGTATATAAACTGTAACTTTTTTAGAAAATAACCCATTCTTTTGCTAAATAAGACCCTTCTTTCCTCAGCTGGGATCCTTAAGAGCCCTTTGAAGCTGCATTTTGGAAGTTTCAACTCGGGGGCACCATAGAAGTCCACTATATGAAGATAATTCCTGAAATGTTTTACTGAAAAAACATAATTTCCTTACGACTGAAGAAAGAAAGACATGAACATCTTGGATGACAAGGGGGTGAGTACATCATCTGTACATTTTTGTTCTGAAAGTGAACTACTCCTTTAAATCCTGTTCTGCACCCCATACAAAACTATTGTATTCCGCCAGAGAGGACTGCTGCTACACATAACCATTATGTTTTATATTTGCTATAAAATGGGTAGGTTTAGGTTTGGGGGTAGGTTAAGGGGTAAACCGCTTAACTGATATAAAAGATTAGTAAATGTTTTTAGCTAAAAATACTTCCAAAATGTAAGTTTCAGCATTAATAAAAATGTAAACGTTAAAATGTAACATTATGTACTAATACCAATGCTATCTCATGACAAATTCATCTGTATGTAGTGGCAAGATTTTGTACAATTTGTCTAGACTCCATTGACGGGTGGGTTTAGCAAAAAACATACAAATTTGTACGAGTGAGGTTGAACATTGTATGTATTGTATTATACATTTAGACTGCTTAACTTAGTGACGGCTATCGAGATGTGAGGAGACTTATAACCAGCATGACAAAAAATGTTTTTGAACCAACTCACCCTGCCTTTAAAGTACAATATTTCCACAAACACAACTATTTTTTCACCAAAAAGTGCAGTAAACAGTCAAACTTATTTGCATTGCAAACCAGTGCGTGTGTACTGTGAAAATCATCCACTCTCATTAAAATGAATGTGACAGACCCCTGACAGAAGAGGATGATAGCTCACGAAAAAACAGTCCCAATTAAATGTTTCAAGATGTTTAGTGAGACACTGCTTTAATTGTGCTACAAACACAGCTGACCCGCACTGCCTTGAACCGATAAATGAAGTGACACTGACAGTCTGGAAATTCGCAGACTATTTTCTCCTGTGAAACATAGCACGGTTTCATCAGTCTTCCTGATGAGTCACGTCTTGAAATCCTCCTCTCTGCATATCTTTCTTCTAAAAAAAGCTCTGCGGCATTCCTTTTTTTGAATCTTGAGCTTAATCCAGCTTTCACCTCCAATACGCTGCTGTTTTCTGTGTCTGGCTCCTACTGTAGTGCGACAGAGATAAATATATGTGTGTGTTTCTCAATAGCAGATAAATTTGTATTTCATATTCCATCTATATCAAGCCAAAAAAAAAATCCTTTTGCTACAAAACCATTGCTTTATTAGTGAACTTTATTTTCTCTCACTGTCTCTGCATGTCTTTGCTCTTTGATCTATTTGTCCCTCCTGTGTGGCTGTGTGATTGATTTTCCCCAGGTCAGTCAGTATTTTATTTCTCTGTGCCTGAATAATCCTTGTTTATTGCTCTGTTCAGAGCTAATAACTCATCAGACTGCCGGTGAGGCTGCTTTAGTTACCAATGATTATTCAAACTCAGCTTATTGGAAAAACGTGCCTCTGTCGACATTACTGCAAAATGATTGCTTCCTAATTGCTTAAAGTGAAATATCTATTAGGTAGCACCAAAAGCACATTCAGTTTTCAGAAATTAAACGTGCCACTTAAGGTTAATGCTCTATAGTTTCTTTTTTATTTTTATAAATAACACACTAACACTAAACCCTGCCATAAACCTGACAACAGTGTTAACAAGAGTGAGCGTGAAATAAAAACACAAAAAACATTTCCTCAAGCAAACATGCCGTTTCAGCTTGCTTCTACAAGTCATTGAAATGTTTCATTGTGACTCATGTTTTGCTGGAACATTTGCAACACTATACGGGGTGCGCTACTGAGCAAGTTTACCACACCAGAAAAGCCAAACATATGGAGCTAGTAATGTGACACAAACATCAAAATGCATTTGTTTACAAATCACATGCTATGATAACAGTGTTTGGAGGTCATAAACAGGGTGTGAATTATGAGGATGCATTTCTGTAGCTTGATTTTAAATTGTAAATTCGGCATGCTCTAAAATGATCTATAAAATCCCAGTCATTTAAGGATGTGCATTTATAGCATGGACAAAATAATTGAATGATAAAGTTTAACCTCTTTAACATAATGCTGTTAAAATGAATGTGTGAAGCATACTGCTCAAATGCAACACTAAAATAAAAGTGTGTGCTTTATCTGTCAATCAGATGTGCATGAATGGCAACAGCACGCTCCCGGCGAGTTTTCTTTTCAGAATCATTATTGATCTATATCAACCCCCATGATGGACACTGTAAGTCACATCCTGATTATAACACAGACATAACAGAAAAAAGTTGAATGGCTAATGCTTATATGCTTAGTTTAGTCAAAAAAAAAAAAAAAAAAAAAAAAAAAAAGAAGTTATTCACACCTGAGTGCATCTCGTTCTTCTGCAGAATCAATAAATTGACTTTTATTGTATGAAACAAGATGCACACCGGTTTGGAATGACATAAGGGTGAGTAAATGATGACCGAATCCTTTAAGGTGAAAAACAGCTTAGAGAAGCTTTCTAAACCAATTTGGCAGCATTGCACCACATGGGTGTAAAGAAGAGGCCAGCTTAGGAAAAATGCAAAATGCACAAACGCACACTAACAGAAGTGTCAGAATGTAACTAAAATAACCCCATGGCGTGAGAGAAGCCTCTCTCTTTCTCTGAGATAAATGCGCTTCTGTCCGGCTCTGTGCTTATATTCCTGGTTTTGCATAATGCGTAATAACAGAAATGAGTTCAGACCCCCCAAAACAACAGTCCGCTGCGCGCGCGCACGCACAGATATCCAATCAGACTAACAGTGCTCGCTCACCTTGATGATCGGCTGATGAACACGCTGCGGATTCTGGTCTGGATCAGCACATCTGTCCACGGTCTTTGAAAGTTTGGAGATCCGAACGCAGCGCTCAGTGAATGATCACACGCTTTAATGTTTTCAATGTGTGATGAACACAAACACAAACAGCGTCCTGTGCGTACTGCTCTTCATCACTCTGTGCCACAAGTGTCTTTCTATTCGATCCCCCAGGGCTGGAGATTTACCGGGAGCGCGCGCACGCGAACGCGAACGCGGAGAGGGAAAGGCTGAGTGCGCGTGTGAAGCAATCTCTCTCTCCCTGATTCTGGAGCTGAAGGCGTGTAAAGGCGGGCGAGATCGACGTGCTCCGCAGAAAGGCGGCGTTCCGCGAGCACACTTCGATTTTGGACGGGTTGTCTCACCTGTTGACTGTTTTTGATGAAATCTCGCCCTCTCCTGTCGGAGGTCTGTCACAGACACCGATTAAGAATGACTGAGGGGTGATGGAGTAAATTCATTTTTTTTTATTAAAGAAGAATGATTGAACATTACTTATTATCTTAAACAGTGAAGAAGAGGAGAAAAATAGATAAACAAAATAAACTAATAACCACACAGAAAAAAAAATAAAACAGAGAAACTCAAATAAAAAAATTGTCCTTAAGACATTCAAATGTTGCAGCGTTTTTAAATTGTTATAAATTTGCATTAGAGACTTTTTCAAAGCTTCAATTTCTGATAAAATGAATTACACTTTGGTATGCATTTTGCAAATTTTTGTTTATGAATATCATATTTACCTTGCAAAATGTAAAAGTTAACGACATAATCATTTTACTTTTGTGTGAATAAGTACAAATAACATTTTTTAAATATATCATATAATTAATATTTCTTTGCAGGAATAGAAAGGCACTAACATTAAACCAAAAAACCATGAGACGAATCACAATTATATTGAGTAATTTTCTCTCTTTTTGCCGGTTTCATGACGACACAGCTGTGGTTGCCAGAAATTAAACGTAAAATCTGTGACACTAATGTTTCCAGATGTCATATTTATCTGTCCATAATGACCAACACAACTAGGACAAGGGCAAAACACAACTTACATTGTACTAAAATAAAGCAATAAAGATTACACTATCAGTCAAAAGTTTTTGAATAGTAAGATGTTTTATGTTTTTTTTTTTTAAAGTCTCTTCTGCTCACCAAGCCTGCATTTATTTGATCCAAAGTAAAGCAAAGCAGTACAATTGTGAAATATTTGTACTATTTAAAATAATTGCTTTCTATTTGAATATATTTTAAAATACAATGTATCCTTGTGATTTTAAAGCTGAATTTTTAGCATCATTACTCCAGTGACACGATCCTTCAGAAATAATTCTAATATTCTGATTTGCTGCTAAAAAACATTTATTATTATTAGTATTATAATTATTATGTTTAAAACAGCTGAGTAGATTTTATTCAGGTTTCTTTGAAGAATAGAATGTTAAGAAGAACAGCATTTATCTGAAAGAGAAATCTTTTGTAACATTGTAAATGTCTTTATCATCACTTTTGATCACTTTTAAAGCACCCTTGTTAAATAAAAATAATAATTTCTATAATCCCCCACCAAAAAGTATTCATTTCTATTACAGTCCCCCACTGGAAAATCATGGAAAAAATGACTCAATTGTTTTAAATATTGATGATTATAATAATGAAAAATGTTTCTTAAACAGCAAATCAGCATATTAGAATGATTTCTGAAGGATTATGTGACACTGAAGACTGGAGAAATTATGCTGAAATTTTAGCTTTAATCACAGGAATAAATTACATTTTAAAATATATTCATATAGAAAGCAGCTATTTTAAATAGTAAAAAAATATTTCACAATATTATTGCTTTTGCTGTTGGATGTTGGATCAAATAAATGCAGGTTTGGTGAGAAAAAAAAAAGACTTCTTTAAAAAACATTACAAATCTTACTGTTTAAAAACGTTTGACTGCTAGTGCACATATTAAAATAATCAATAAAAATAGGCATAAACAAAAATATTTTTAAACAAATTTGGGAATGTCCTTTTAATTCTCTTTATAATAAAATATATGATCTTTCATAGTTTTCACTTGCAAAAACACTAACTGGCCAGCATCTTGAAGTAAAATTACACTTGAGAAAGAAATAAGTTTTCACTGTATATGGCATAAGTTCATTTACTGTACAGTTAACCAGCAAGCAGGTTTGTACTGTAGCATTTTTAATCTTGCTAGTTGACATTTTTATAGTCTGTAAAAAGAAATAAAAAATACAGTGTAGAAAGTCATGTAGAAATGCACAGCATGTGTGTAAAAACAATTACATTTCAACAAACAGTGGGTTTGTTTTTTTAAGTCACTGGATGAGTTTAAAGTTTTGAGAGTTTGAGATACAATAAAGGCTTACATTTCAAAGTGATATAGATAAAATTGATCTTATGGATTATTGTCAAGCAACCTTTATGCTCTTTTTGGAGCTTAAAAATTCAGCCTCCCATTGACATTCATTATATGGAAAAAATATTCTTTAAAAATATGTTCTTGTGTAAAAGTCATAACTGTGTAGTATGGTGATAAAGTGTAAATCAGTTGCACAACCTTTTTAGAACAATCTGATCTAACTAACTAAAAAATTGCCTCAGAGCTCTATTTGCTTGGCTGACGCAGCTGTTAAACCCTCTATTGCAATAACAACCTGCTCAGTCACGTCTCTTACTAGGTCAATCATGTGTTGAAGTATGCTTATAGCAGAAAAATCCATAAAAGATCAATGATGCAGTGTATAATTTTTTTTTATAAGGATTTAATTGCTGAGAGCTGAATGTGTTTTGATGGCAACCTCCGACAAGACAGCAAACATCAGATCCATATCATGCTTTTTTGAGTCTTGATTTGTGCTGTTATAGCACCGGTTGACAATAAAGGGTTTTTATATTTGTTTTTACACCAAATATACATTAAACTAATTGAAATGACACATTACTTCTAAAATGTGATTAATATAAACTCTTGAATGCTGTTAAAACAGCTTCGCTTGCATAGAAAAAAAAACTTGCCCTTTAGACTCACTCTATTCTTTATTATTACTCTATATAATTACTCTATTTGCTTACTGCTTGTTTTCTTAAAAAAAAAAAAAACTTACACTAGCTTATCTGTTCTTTTTGTAATCTATCTATTTTTAGGCCTCTAACACTAGCTTGCTTTTTCTTTTTTTATTCAATCTATTTTCTTTTTATTTATTATATAATTTAAAAACTTGAGAAATTAGACTTGTCACATTGCATGTTATTGCTCCTTTGTTGATTTTTATGGCTTCCATTGTCCTCTTTTGTAAGTGGCTTTGGATAAAAGTGTCTGCTAAATGTCTAAATGTAAATGTAAATGCATAATTTTTGCAATGAGGAAGTCAGAAGATAATTGTCACTGCATGCACTTACTTTTTGCTATTGCTCACATAACTGAACATTAAACTTTAACAGGTATTTCCCTTCACTCAAAAACACAAAACAACACTTAATTTAAGCATTTACTCTCCCGATCGAGTTCTAAGCACACTAGGAACAAAAAATTTCACTTAATGCTGAAACTGGTAATCCCAACTCAAAGGTAAATTTCAGTTTTACATATTTATGTAGGTTGTGCACAATAAAAAAGCAGCTTTAATTTTAAAGAAGTAAATTTAACAAGCAGCAAAGATCTTTTTTTTAACTCCTTTATGTTTTGCAATTTGCTGAATTCATGTAGACGCACCTTTTGGCAGAGGTCTAGTGTCCTTGCGTAATTATTCCTGAGGGTGGCACTAATGCTGATTCACAGGCTCTCTAAGTAACTACCCCAAACGTGCAGTTGGGTCCATACACCATTGAAGTATTCCCTCAAAATAGGTCTATCTATCTAGTAACATTTATAGCCATCAGATGGCACTGTTGCCAATACTATGAGACTGAAACTTTTCCCAGTACAGAGTACACTCTTAAAAATAAAGGTGCTTCAAAAGTTTCTTCAAGCGATGCCATAGAAGAACCATTTTTGGTTCCACAAAGAACCATTTAGTCAAAGGTTCTTTAAAGAAATCTCTTCCTTACCTTTTTATAATCTCAAGAACCTTCTTTCGCCACAAAAAAAAAAAAAAAACTTTCTTGATGGGACCATTTAGACTAAAAAGTTTCTGAAGCACCTTAATTTTTAAGAATATTGGGTAGACTGAGTACAGTAGACACACGTTTTGCTTTTTTCCATCACTACACAAAAACTAGATGCAACCGATTTTTCATATAATATATTCTTCAGTTTGTGCACTAAAATTTCATACATTTATAATAGCTAATAAAGTAGTTAATATTTTCCACATTTAGCTCATAAACATGGTGCATTTTTGTCTCAAATGTACCCATATGGTGTACAGTTAAAACACCCATTCTTAATGATCTAAAGCTTATGGCAAATGTAAAAAATTACAAAATTACAGTTGTGCAACATATTTATTTTTTTATTCAGACTTATTATTTGCATTATTTAATTCAGATTCAGTTAAAAAAGGAACATATATTTGACACTAGAAAAGATATGGCAAACAGTACAAATGTAAACCTTATGGGGACCTATAAATGTTCCCATAAAATGGGATGGAGTTTCCTTTTAATCCCCCGTATTTTTCCGGTGTTCCTCTGTGCTTCATTTTAATTGTTGTTGTTGCACTAGATATACGTGTTTGTCCTGTGCCATTGCATTTGGTTTCATTTTCTCCCTTTAACCATACTTCTGCATGTCTGTCAAAAAAGTAGGCTACTTTTTTATTGCTTGAGAACAAGTTGTACTTTTTTACTTTTACTCAAGTATGTTTTTGGCCAGATACTTGCACTTTTAATTGAGTAAAAGTTTCACTGACACTGATAGTAGGATGAAAAACCAATGTTTCAATAACTGAAAATCCAAAAGACAAAAATCCAAAATCCTAGGCCTGCTGGCTGGTCTTAGCTGGTTTAAGCTGGAAGTAGCTGATTTTAGCTGGTCCCCCAGCCTGTCCAGCTAAGACCAGCCTGACCAGCCTACACTCTTACAAATAAAAGTTCTTCATGATACCACATAAGAACCTTTTTGTCTAAATGGCTCCATTAAGAACCTTTAACATCTGAAGAACCTTTCTGTTTCACAAAAGGTTCTTTGTGGCAAATAAGGTTCTTCAGATAATAAAAAGGTAAGCAAGAAATGGTTCTTTAAAGATCCTTTGACTGAATGGTTCTTTGTGGAACCAAAAATTTATTTTTGAAAGTGTAGGCTGGTTATAGCTGTTTTTTCACCAGGGAAGACAAGGGTCATTAGTCAGTAAGTTGGTAAGACAAATAGAAAAAAAACAAAAGACTAGGCAGGTGAACAAAAATGAAAAATACTGTTGTCGGCCTGCAGAGGGCATTATTGTGTTCAATGCACATCTATAACATTTTTCTGTTTTACTAAGCTGAAAAAAGTGACGAGAAGAAAATAACTATTAAAAAGAACGGAGTGTCTATTTACACTATACGTGAAAATAGCCCGCCTTGTTGGCAGAGGCTATTTACACTAAGTCCACCCACCAATGTGTGATTTGGATAGTCAACATTACAAAAGATTGCTGTTAATTGTCAGCTTAAGTGGCGCAGAGGATACAATAGCCAAAAATACATTGTATGGGTCAAAATTATCCATTTTTATTTTATGCCAAAAATCTGTATTAAGTAAAGATCATGTTCCATGAAAATGTTTTGTAAATTTCCTACCATAAATATTTCAAAACCTAATTTTTGATTAGTAATATGCATTGCTAAGAACTTCATTTGGACAACTTTAAAGGCGATTTTCTCAATATTTTGATTTTTTTTTTTTTTTTGCACCCTCAGATTACAGATATTCAAATTGTTGATTTTCAAAAGAGCTTATTTATTCAGCTTTTAGCCTTTAAAATGACAAACATTTTAACTATGACTGGTTTTGTAGTCCAGGGTCACATATAATGAAATCTGCAAGTTGTTACTGCATTCTAACAAATAATATTTTGAAATAAATGTAAATACTACTAAAATACTGAAATACTTACTGGGAATAAAAAAATAAAAAAAAAGACTAAAACTGAAATAAAATAATTTTAACCTAAATAGTAGTATTAAAAAAAGCCTAATAAAAATGACAAAAGCACACAACAATATTGGAAAAATTATATAAAAATAAAATAATAAAAACTTATTTAAAATGCTAATAAAATAATACTAATAAAACAAAAACTTATTTAAAATACTAATAAAATAATACTAACAAAACAATAACAAATAATACATTGACACATATTTATTATAATGTAAGAAATTGTAAAATGTAAAATGTGAAACTGCAAACAAACATGAATTTACACTGATTTAGCACTACTATAGTAGTAGTACCGTACAACAGATGACCTTTTTCTCAGTATGTAGCCTATTGTTTTGCATTGTATTATTTGCATGTTCTTTTTTAATGATCAAAAGTAAAATGGGGTTTAATAGGCTTGAAGGTAATTATAATGTTATGTTATGCTGAGTGAATGATACCATTGTCTGTTTGAAAGTGCCATTAAAGGGCATCTCAGTCTGGAGGATCCTTGGTTTCGGGCCACTTTCAGCTCCAACGCACCTGTCAGGAAGTTTCTAGTGATCCTGAAGATCTTGATTAGCTGGTTCAGGTGTGTTTAATTAGGGTTGGAGCTAAACTTGACTGGAAAATGCCCCTCGAGGAACAGGTTCAGACACTTGTCATGGATTGTATATTAACTTGGTTAGGCACAGAATTTTTAATGGGATTTAAAGTTTCTTATGTGCATAAATGCTGCTTTTATTTGGTTAAAAAAACTGTAAAATTTGGAAATATTATTTCAATTTAAAATAACTATTTTCTATGTGAATATATTTTAAAACGTAATTTATTCCTGTAATACAACGCTGAATTTTCAACATTATTATTCTAGTCTTTAGTGTCACATGATCCTTCAGAAATCATTCTAATATGCTGATTTATTATCAATGATGAAAGCAGTTGATATTTTGCTGCTTGATATTTTGTAGGATAAAAAGTGATAGCAAAGACTTATATTGTTAGAAAAGATTTATATTTTGAATAAATACTGTTATTTTTAACATTTTATTCATCAAGAATCCTAAAAAAGGAATCACAGGTTCCAAAAAAATATTAAGCAGAATGATTATTTTAAGATAATAATTTTGGTTTCGGGCTGATTTTTTAAGAAACGTGACACTGAAAACTAAAGTAATGGCTGATAATAATTCAGATGTGCATCATAGGAATAAAATATATCTTAAAATATATGAACATAGAACACCATTATTTCAAACCGTAATAATATTTTACAATATTACATTTTTCCTGTATCGTTTATCAAGTAAATGCAGCCTTGATGAGCATATAAGAAAATATTTATTTTTATAAAAAAGAAAAATCTTACTGATCCCAAACTTTGTGGCAGTCTATATGTATGCATAAATATAACTCAAAAGATCATTAGCAAGTCCTTAAAGTAGTCAAAGAGAATCCAATCAAACAAAGGAGACAACAATATGTACTTTGTCATTTATTTACTCAGAAAAATTATGCATTGTCAATATCTATGAGTGTCAAAAGTATGTTTTGAATATCTGTTACCCCTTTTTGCAGAAATAACTGCACCTAAACATGTCTCTTGTAACTTCTGATCAGTCCTGCATAATGACCTGTTGCTTATTCCTCAGTACAGAACTGCCTCAACTTGTGATCGGATTAAGGTTCGGACTTTGACTTGACCATTTCAAAACATTAACGTTGTTCTTCTTTAACCATTCTTTGGCAGAACGACTTTGCTTGGGGTTGTCTTGAAATTCAGTTCTTGGATAAATATCCAGACATTTTCTTTTAGAATTGCAGATGTTATTCAGAATTCATTATTCCATCAATGATGGCAAGCCATTCTGGACCAGATGTAGCAAAACAAGCCCAAACCATGATACTACCACCACCATGTTACACAGATGGGATAAGGTTCTTATGCTGTAATGCATTGCTTTTCTTTCTCCAAACATAATGATTCTCATTACATTTACATCTAGACATTTAGCAGACGCTTTTATCCAAAGAGGACAATGGAAGCAATCAAAATTAACAAAAGAGCAATGACATGCAGGTGCTATGACAAATCTCATTTAGCTTAACACAGTACATGTAGCAAGGTGTTATTTAATTATAAAATAAATAAAAAAGAAAATAGAATAAAAAAAGAAAAAGCAAGCTAGTGTTAAAGGCCTAAAAATAGATAGACATAAAACAACAAGAACACAGAAGCAAGTGTTAGTTTTTTTTTTTTTTAAGAAAACAAGCAGTAATTATTTTTTAAAGAATAGAATTAGAATAGAGGGTGCTAGAGTTAGAGGGTCAAATAAAGATAGAACAGATGTTTTTAGCCGAATATTGAAGATGGCTAAGGACTCAGCTGTTGGGATTGAGTTGGAAAGGTCATTCCAGCAGGAGGGTACAATAAATGTGAAAGTACGTGAAAGTGATTTTGTGCCTCTTTGGGATGGCACAATAATGTGCTGTTCATTTGCAGAACACAAGCTTCTAGAGGCACATAAGTCTGAAGTAATGAATTTAGGTAAAGGGGTGCAGAGCCAGTGGTGGTTTTGTAGGCGAACATTAATGCCTTGAATTTTATGCGAGCAGCTATTGGTAGCCAGTGCAAATTGATCAAGAGAGAGGTTTGATGTGTGGTGTTCTCGGCTCATTAAAAAATTAATCTTGCATGTATTTGCGCATTAGATGGGCCCTACGGGCCTATGGGGTTCCTTGGAACTCTCAGTTGCCTATTCATCCTTTGCGCAAACTAATTCTTCCTTCTGAGGAATCTCCTTCCTCTGCTTCAGTTATCAACTCTTTCTTCTTGAGCATTCATACAAACCTTTATCTACTACAACTGTTTGGGCCAAAGATCTCAATGAAGATGTGAATGTTTTATTTTCAGATCAGGTATGGGATATGTTTAAATCGTCTTCGAAAAACCCTAATCACCAAATGATTCATTGGAAATTGCTTCATAGCCCAGCAAGCATTTTTTGGTCTAAAAGACGTCTATTAGCCGTGAAAACACAGCCCAGACGTCTAGGCTAAAACAAGTTTAATCTGGGCTGTCAGTGAAAATTTAATAGACGTCTACAAAGATCCCAGTATTAGACTAGTCATCAATTTAAAAATGACAAATTAAAATTACACAAATTAAACCATAAAACCTTGTAAAGCCGCTGAGTCTGCTTACAGGATGGAATATCATACATCTAACTAGTTATTTTGCCAAAAATGGCATGCAACCAAATTCAAGATTATTTGGGCTGGAAGTGGGTTACACATAGCCGGACTATATCGGGTTTATAGTTAACCCAGATGGTGAAATGACGACTATTGCTTGCTGGGAGGGTTTACTTGACTCGAATGAAACGTTTTTATATGAATCTGTCATCTTCTCCTAAGTGTAATCTCTGTTCACAAGAACCTTTAGGGACATTTTTGCATTTTTTTTGGGGGGGAGTGCCCCTCTCTCTCACTTTTTTGGTCTCAACTTTCACAGGATCTATCATCTATATGGGCATTGAGAGGCACTTTTTCATGAATGATTTCTGGGACCTTACTTTATCTGGCCAACAAAGATGTTTACTGTTATCTGCTCTCACAGCAGCAAAAAAAATTGCTAGTCAACCGTTGGAGTCCTCCTCACACAATGGACAGACGAACCTGGACGGTGTATTTGTTGGACATTATATCAATGGAACTCTCAACTGTTCTCGTATACATGGATCTAATGTCAAAACTGTAAATTTATGGCAGTCAGATTTTAATGTTGTGTCATCCTTTCTAAAATCGTTGTAAATGTTTTTTTTTTTTTTGGTGGTTGTTGTTGTCTGTTTTGTTTTGTCTTGTTACCAGGGGTGGGATGGGGTGGGGTGGGTTCTTAATTTGCACATTTGATTTTTGCTTTATATTACTGTTATTTGAAGAAAATTAAATATACAGTTGTTAACAACAACAAAAAAATAACAAAAATAATCTTGCAGCCGCATTCTGGATTAATTGAAAAGGTTTGACAGAACTGGCTGGAAGACCTGCCTAAAGAGCATTGCAATAGTCCAGCCTGGACAGAACAATGAAGGAGCTTGAACAACGAAGGATTAGTTCACTTTCAGAACAAAGATTTACAGATAATGTACTCACCCCCTTGTCATCTAAGATGATAATTTCTTTCTTTCTTTATTATGTTTCTACTTCTATGGTGCCCCTGAGTTTGAACTTTCAAAATGCAATTTAAATGCAGCCTCGAAAGGCTCTAAACAATCCCAGCTGAGGAAGAAGGTTCTTATCTACTAAAGTTAATGTACAATTTATTCACTTTTTAACCACAAATGCTCGTCTTGTCTAGCTCTGCGATGCTCATCACACTCACACAGTGTTTTATCTTTTTTTGTAAAGGGCGTTTGACCTTATTTGCATGCTTACTTTGTAAACACTTTTGCAGTGATATACGATTTTGAAGTTGGAGGAGAAAATGAGATGGGAGTTTTTCAACATACCCTAACTGTATTGAACAAGAGTGCACAGAGTACACATGTGCATCACAGTGCTAGACAAGACGAACATTCGTCATTAAAAAGTATATAAATTAACCGAAAATAACTGAGCGTTTCATTAGATCAGAGCCCTTTGAAGTTGCATTTAAACTGCATTTTAAAAATTTAAACTCGGGGGAACCATAGAAGTCCACTATGTGGAGAATATTCCTGAAATGTTTTCCTCAAAAAACATAATTTCTTTACAACTAAAGAAAGAAAGACATAAATATCTTGGATGACAAGGAGGTGAGTAAATTATCTGTAAAATTTTGTTCAGGAAATGAACTAATCGTTTAAAACCAAAGTTATCTATTTTGGTCTCATCTGTCCATAAAACATTTCTCAAATAGCCCTCAGGCTTGTCCACATCATCTGTACCAAACTGCAGATGGGTAGTAGTGTTTTTGTTTGTTTGTTTGTTTGTTTGTTTGTTTGTTTGTTTGTTTGTTTGTTTGTTTGTTTGTTTGTTTGTTTGTTTTGAGTGCAGGGGCTTTCACCTTGCAACTCTGCCATGCACACCATGGTTGTTAAGCATTATCCTGATGTTGGACACATGAACATTAACAGTAGCCAATGTGAGAAATGCCTTACAAAACTTGCTTTTAGATTTATCTTTTGTTGGACCACTCCTGAGGGTAACAGTAGGCGCATTTCCATTACAGTTTTGCACAAAACTTTGCCGATATTTTATAACTGTCGATTAAAAAGTCTTGCGAAATGACAGCGTTTCCAATAACCAATGTTATGCGACTAAAACGCAATTTTTCCTCTTGTGATAAGTCATGGCATCAGATTTTTGTGGGATTTTGGCTATGGTTTTGTAACTTTTTCCAGTCTGATCAACAACCCGATGTCCTCAGAGCTATGATTTACTTCCACAAACTTGATCAAACTTTGATAGATCCTGTTTTCTAAATAGTAATCCCACTGACCGAAAACACCTCTGAACAAATGGACTCTAATTTCCTCTTTAAATTAACTGTTAATATAGAGATTCACATATTTTTGCCACTCACAGATATTATTTATTAGATATTTTTCCTAAATTAAATAAACTACCATGCATTTTCAACTCATTAGTTTGATTGGGTTGTCTTTACCAACTTTTGTAGACTTCAATCTGATGATCTTTTGGTTTATTTACGCAGAAATACAGAAAACTCTAAAGGGTTCACAAACTTTCAAGCAGCAAAGTATATACAGTAGCATACAATAGCTGGAATTTGAGCTCCAGTATACTATAACAGGATCACCAAGAGTGCATTTCCACTTAAGCTGTATGCAGATACCTGAGGAAAAAGTATCACATGCTCAAAAACCTCTGTTAACACTATAAACAGGTTAATCTGGTTGTGTGTCTTTGTCTTGCATCATGAAACACAATCTTGTTGCACCATCAGAATACACTCCATCCTCCTTAGACAAGATGAGTTTTTTTCAAAAAGTTCAACAATTAGGCCTAACTCTGGGTCAAAGTAATGAAATGATAGGTTTCATAAAGATTTCAGTAAGATTTAGAGTAACATAATGTAAGACGTAATAGACTAATGTACTTTCTACAATGTATAATTTAGAGATTTTGGAATTTAAAGAAGTGATCAGCATGAATACCATACATCAGCTGTAAATGTATGGATGAGATAAAAGTAAACAGGATGAAATGTAACAATATCATCTTTACTTTTGACTGTTAATTTGAGTAGAAGTTCAACACACCCTAGAGAAAAAGGAGGAAAAGAATGAACTTTATTGGTCTTCGCATACATCATCTTCATTCAAAATTCATAGTTCCTGCAATGCAGAAGTAGAATAGTTATCACTTACCCAGTTGGTTGATTACATTGATAATTGCAAACATTTGTTGTATTACAAGTTTTCTAAAGTATTAGGTTTAAATATGCAAATAAGCCATTGTTTAATGAAATATGTGCTAATTTGCATACATTTCTAGTACAAAAGTCTAAACACTGGATGAAGTCAGTTTCAAAATTCTTGTTTCATTTTTTTGACATATTAGAGAGTAGAGATTTTTGGGTATCTCACTTTGTCACTCCATAATTCTGGAAAAAAAAAAAAAAAAAAAAAAATATATATATATATATATATATAGAAAAGACAGAAAACACTATATTTAGTTTTGGGGGGAATAAAATGTTTTATAAAATCAAGCAAATTACATATGAACAAATCCCTCTGTAAAAACCTTCAGGATATAGACAGGGATAAAAATGTAAAGTTTGGTGTGTAAGTGCCACTGAAGTGGAGATTTATGGCTCAGTGTAGGAGAAAAAACTCATTTTGAGAAAATGGCCTTTAAAAATATGCATTGTAACTGAAATCTATTGACACAAATAGATAAAGTGCTATAAAAAAAACACCTAACAGTGTCTTTTGGATATTTTCTTTCCACTTGTCTGAAAAAAAAAAAAAAAAAAACACAAAGCCCAAAATCTCACACTTGACAGGTGCATGAAAAAATTGCATTTTTGTCTGCAGTGTCTACCCTTAAAAGTGAATAAATGCTACTTATACAAGCAATAAATCAGTTAACTCTCATGTACTATGTACTTACACTTAAGTTAATCATTTGATACAATGCACTTTTTGTGTAAAATGTTTTTACATTGTACTTATATTTTAAAAATACCTGCATGTAATTGCATCTGTAATAAATTTCTGTAATTACATTCATAATTACACTGTTGACCCATC
Organism: Garra rufa; assembly: GCF_049309525.1. Lineage (NCBI taxonomy): Eukaryota > Metazoa > Chordata > Actinopteri > Cypriniformes > Cyprinidae > Garra > Garra rufa. The sequence goes on along the minus strand of NC_133363.1, from coordinate 3,731,618 downwards.
ACATACACCTTAACCAACCCTCAAACCTACCCATACCACCTAACCTTACCCATTTCCCACGTCAATAGCAGCAAAAGTGTTTTGCAATACAATATGAGCACAATAAGTACATTGTACTTATTTTTTTATGTAAGTACATAGTTAAGTCTACCTAATATAAAGTGTGACCAGTAAAATGCATTGCCACATCTAATGCAAATTAACCTGAAGGATAGTGGGAAAATAATCCATTCACACCAAGAACAATACCTATAATATATATATATTAGCATCCACACAATGCACAATATTGTTCTTTTTATTATAAGCACATACAGTTTTTTCACTTGCTGCTTTAAAAGCGGATTCTGATTGGCTGTCAGCGGGGGCAAAAAAAAAAGTTCTGAAAGTGATTTCAACAATGTTTTTCTTTACGGAAACTTGTTTCCATCACAAGATAAAGAAAATAATAATAAAAAATGTAAATGCGACTTTATCTCACAGTTCTGACTTTGTCACAGTTGATGTTTTTTCAGACTTTTTTCTTGCAATTCTGACTTTATTTTATGTAGCTCCACCCCTTTCAGAGCGGCGCTCATTGTGTCTTCTGTCTTCCGTATGTATTTCCACAGCGTGAAGGTAAGGTTGTATGAATTTATGAATGAACCACTCATTTTAAAATGTTCTTGGTCTACTGACTTTTCTTATGACTTCCGCTTCAAACATTATGCACAATGATATCTTCGTTAAAGGGGTCATTGGATGCAAAACTCAATTTTACGTTGATTGAACGTTGGCAATTTGTGTACACAACCACCCTCAATGTGATGACACACAGACAGAGGCCACTCCCACAATACTTGATTGACATGAGCGCCTTACCTTAGCCCCGCCCTCACCGAGCTGAAACTGTCCGACTTCAAGCGCCATTGCGTGACTCAGGTGCAGAGGAAGACTCTAATTGAGAGATTGAGGTGTTCTATTGTTGGATGTAATAATGAACATAGCAGTTGTCATTTACTCCTGACATCAGAACTGCTGAAGATGCAGAGGATTAACGTTACTTTCGTTTTTGAAAGGAAAGAGCAGATCCCGATCTACAAATGCGTCTATGTTCGTGCAAATCATTCCTGATGCAGCTTCACCCACAGCAGAAGTGAGTATAAGGGTTTTTACGCATCTTTGCAAATGGCCTTTCTTAATAATGTGCTAGTTAGCAAGTTTCACTGCTAAAAGTGTCTAAAGTAAACATTACAGCTCATCATCCACACAGCAGAGAGGGGCAGGGCGAGCAGTGCTCATTTGCATTTAAAGGAACATGCAACAGAATAATTTGCTCTAAAAAGGGCTGCTTTTGACAAGGTAAAAAGAGAGTTTTTACACTACCATTGAGAAATTTGAACTGAATTATGTAATAGACTCATTAAGACCCTAAATAGTCATATTAGAAAACCTTTAATAAATCCTCTTCACCAGCTAATTACTCTTCAACAGTGATGCTACAGAACTAGCTAATGAAAAAACTCAAGTACAAAGTTTTTTTTTTGTTTGTTTGCCAGAGAATAAGAAATTTAAAGGTAAATGCATTACTTTACTCAGAAATGTCAGTTTGTATATTGTGTTATTAAATAAGTAGAGTTTTGTTAAACCGGTTTTAATAAGTATATTTTACACTACAAAGTAAATGTATATACATCAAACATTCAAATGCCCATGTAAATATAAACAAGTATAAATAGATGTGCCGAACAGAAAGATTCTACAACACAGTGTTTCCTAAACTCTTTTTCACACCGCTGCATCCTCTTTACTTTTCTGACTGCTTGTGTTTTGTGTTTCCGGAGGCACTTCGACTTTCTTCATCTCGAGTCCTTTGACCCAGGTGTAGGCGAAGGATCCGCCCAGCACCATCATATTGCTTGTCCACCAGAGCAAAGTCTTACTGGAGGCCGAGTAGAGGACCGCCAACACGGTCTGTGCACAGGATTTGGCTGTGCCCGAAACATTGTGCGTCAACGGACTGGTGAATTTGATCTGAAGTCCTGTCACGTAACCGATGGCAAAGCCAAAGATTCCCCCCACAATCATCATCCCCCAAAAATCTAAATGCGTCAATCGGCTAAACGTAGACAAGCTTTTCAGTTCGCCTAAAATGACAATAAGTGGAATAAAAAGTACACTGGCATTGAGGTTATTGTAGTAGGAGAGCTTCCAGATATTTCCATCCACCACCGGCATCACTTTTTTTGTGTAAATGGCGTTGAGAGATACACAAAGACTGGCAAGTACGCCGAATATCACGCCTGTCCAAGAAAGGGAACCTGCGACAGATTCCTGGTCCACACCCAGCCAGAATCCACCTGAGGCAAAAAACAAAGCACAAACTGAGCATATCTCTTTTGTTGATGAACGGGATCTTTATAGTTGCTAAAAAAAAGTATTCTCATTAACTAGGTATGAATGCTGGTTTCTAACTTTTGAAGCCTGTTTACATCAATTACTGTACACTGTAAAAAAATTGCTGTAGTTCTGCAGCTGGTTGCCAGTAAATTACTGTAGATTTTTAATTTATGTTATTTACTGGCAACAGTTTGTTCAAAGTTAAATGAACATTAAACATTAACAAGTCTTTGTCTTTACAGAATAAAACTATAAAATAACAACCTACTGCAAAGCATTCTGGGAACCAGAAACCTTCATCAACCTTTTTCTGTTTTTTTCCTTCAGATTTTGGTTCCCAGAATGCTTTGCATGAGGCTGTTATTTTAGTTTTATTCTGTAAAGATAAAGACTTGTTAATGTTTAATGTTCAATTAACTTTGAACAAACTGTTGCCAGTAAATAGCATAAATTAAAATCTACAGTAAGTTACTGGCAACCAGCTGCCAGTAATACTGTAATTTCTACAGATTTTCTTTACAGTGTAGCTATAAAGACAACAGTAGCACTATATCAGTTTTAACCTTAACCCATTTATTTTACACTACACAGTATTTTTACATATGCTGCAAGTACACATAAGTGCACATACTGTAAAATAAGTGCAACCAAAATAACTATAAGGTCATTCCGTGACAAGTCAAATTTTAGATTTTGCTAATATGTTTTCTGAAGAAAGATAGACATGTATAGTCATGAAAGCCAAAATATTAAATGTCATGGATTAATATTTACTAAATAAGCCACTATTTTGTAGAGGGGGGTCAAAATGGAAATTTTCACCTGCGATTCAGAGCCAAGTAACAGGGGGTAAAAATTAGGTCAGAAAGATGACAGCATCGTCATGTTATTTTTACACAGAGATTGGTAAGTCTGTTAGTAAAATATGCTGACTTTATTACACGGCTCTTTAGAATGCTTGATTCTGATTGGTCAGTTGAGACATTTGCAGGTTCGTTCTTTTCAAATAATCACCGCTCCAAAGTAATAACGCATAGCCGGTACTACTTGTATGTTTAAAATCCCTCCGTGCCAGCAAAGATTACCGTTTGGCGCCATCTTGTGACAAACACTGGACAACCACAATTAACAATGGAAAATTTCGACATTAATCTATTTAAATTGTCTTACTAACGTACATAGTTTGAATGTTAGTCCCGTGGTACTATATCGTTTCGCGGAAGGATAAAAATGTTAATTTAAAACAAATATGCCAATAAAAGGTTTCAAATTCATATTCATGTCCAGTTTTTTTTCCTTATGTGGCAAGTAGCCGTGTAATAAGCGGGATAATGTACAGGCAGCCGGTAGTTATCGCAGAAATAAGCCCCTTCAGTGTCGCGTCGGGTCGGGTCCTGATCACACTGTCGGGGCTTATTTCTGCGATAACTACCGGCTGCCTGTACATTATCCCTTACTTAGCCATCTTTTTTACATTATGTGCCAATGGTGACCATTCAAAAATGGGGAAACGGCACATTTCAAGTTTTTACTACGAAGTTTGCATGTCTGTAACTCAAGAAGTATTGAAGACATTTAATGCCCTTTTAGATTTTGTGTCTTAACAAAATTTCCTTTCGGCATCTTCATTTTTAAGGCCATGTTTGGTTCCAGAGATATTGGAATTTCAACATGGCACCAGGGGTAAATTGTTCAATTGTACACATTTTTAATGGTCAAAAGCCTAATGTGGGTCAATTTGCAAAAAGTCTTCTTTTCTTTTAAAGAGGAATGTCTGAAGAAGAAATTTTGGAAAATTTCATTTTGGCAACTGTTTTCTATATGCGGCTGATTCTCACTTGAAAAAAAAAAACTAAAAGTGATTTAGTAAATGTTTTTTTTTTTTTTTTTTAAGAAAAATGTGAAAATGGGGAGAAGGGTGACATGTTTGAATTTTTTTCCTGTGGCAAACACAAAAGATATTTTGAAGAATGTCAGAAACCAGCTGACGGTACCCATTGACTTCCATAGTATTTTCCCATACTATGAAAGTCAATGGCTGCCATCAATTGTTTGGTTGACGATATTTATTCAAAATAGCTTTTGTATGTGTGTATATTCAGCAGAAGATAAGACATTTATACAGGTTTAGTCATTGACATGACTCTGAATAAAGTTTAATTTTGGCGTGAACTGTCTCTTTAAGTGGCTGATACTCGCCTCCAAAAGAATTTACTGAAAGTGATTTTGTAATATTTTTTAAGAAAGATTGGGAGAGGGAGAAGGATGACGAGTATGAATTTGTCTTTCTTTTGCCAAACACAAAAGATATTTTGAAGAATGTCAGAAACCAGCTGACGGTACCCATTGACTTCCATAGTATTTTCCCATACTATGAAAGTCAATGGCTGCCATCAACTGTTTGGTTGATGATATTTATTCAAAATAGCTTTTGTGTAATATTTTTTAACAAAGATGGGGAGAGGGAGAAGGATGACGAGTATGAATTTTTCTTTCTTTTGCCAAACACAAAAGATATTTTGAAGAATGTCAGAAACCAGCTGACGGTACCCATTGACCTCCATAGTATTTTTCCAATACTATGGAAGTCAATTGCTACCATCAACTGTTTGGTTGACGATATTTATTCAAAATGTATCTGTGCTCAGCAGAAAATAAGACATTCATACAGGTTGAGGGTGAATAAAGTTTCATTTTGGCCTAAACTTCAGCGTCTTTTAAGTATTTTTAAGCGGCTGATACTCACTTAAAAAAAAAAAAATCCCTGAAAGTGATTTAGTAATTTTTTAAGAAAGATGGGGAGGGGGAGAAAGGTGGTGACGTATATGAATTTTTATCTTTTAGTAAACAAAAGATATTTTGAAGAATGTCAGAAACTAGCTGACGGTACCCAATGACTTCCATAGTATTTTCCCATACTATGGAAGTCAACGGCTACCATCAACTGTTTGGTTGATGATATTTATTCAAAATAGCATTTGTGTGTGTGTGTGTGTTCAGCAGAAGTTAGAGATTCATACATGTTTAGAATGACATGAGGGTGAGTAAAGTTTTATTTTGGTGTGAACTGTCTCTTTAAGCATCTGATTCACCTCCAAAAAAAATTATCCCAGAAAGTAATTTGTAATATTTTTTTAAGAAAGATGGGGAGGGGGAGAAGGATGACGTGTATGAATTTCCGTTTTTTTTTTAAAGGATATTTTGAAGAATATCAGAAACCAGCTGATGGTACCTATTGACTTTCATAGTATTTTCCCATACTATGAAAGTCAATGGCTACCATCAACTGTTTGGTTGACGATATTTATTCAAAATAGCTTTTGTATGTGTGCTCAGCAGAAAATAAGACATTCAAACAGGTTGAGGGTGAATAAAGTTTCATTTTGGCCTAAACTTGAGCGTCTTTTAAGTGGCTGATACTCACTTAAAAAAAAAAAAAAAAATCCCTGAAAGTGATTTAGTATTTTTTTAAGAAAGATGGGGAGGGGGAGAAAGGTGACGTATATGAATTTTTATCTTTTAGTAAACAAAAGATATTTTGGAGAATGTCAGAATCTAGCTGACGGTACCCATTGACTTCCATAGTATTTTCCCATACTATGGAAATCAATGGCTACCATTAACTGTTTGGTTGACGATATTTATTCAAAATAGCTTTTGTGTGTGTGTGTTCAGCAGAAGATAGAGATTCATACACGTTTAGAACGACATGAGGGTGAGTAAAGTTTTATTTTGGTGTGAACTGTCTCTTTAAGCATCTGATTCACCTCCAAAAACATTTTATCCCTGAAAGTGATTTTGTAATATTTTTTTAAGAAAGATGGGGAGGGGGAGAAGGATGACGAGTATGAATTTTTCTTTCTTTAGCCAAACACAAAAGATATTTTAAAGAATGTCAGAAAACAGCTGACGGTACCCATTGACTTTCATAGTATTTTCCAATACTATGGAAGTCAATGGCTACCATCAACTGTTTGGTTGATGATATTTGTTCAAAATAGCTTGTGTTTGTGTGTGTTCTGAAAAAAGATATAGATTCATAGGGTGAGAAATGTTCATTTTGGCGTGAACTGTCTCTTTAAGAGGCTGATACTCACCTAGAATGACTCCGCAACAAAGCACAGCGTATAAGGACGTTGTTTGCTTCAGAACCACGTAGGACAGGACAACGTTAAATACAGTGGAAAGCGAACGGCCAACAGTATAGAAGGCAACTCCCACATATTTCAGGCACAAGTTGTTGAATGTGATCATGCCGATGAACACGACGCTCAAAGGTAAAATCTCTCTGGATAGTCTCAAATCAAATTTCAAAGAGGGGAAGTCCACAAATCCAGGACATAATTTAGAGAGAAAGTTCATGATCCAACATAGTCCAACACTAACAACACACTGGAAAAATGTGATGAAGACAGGCGCGTCCAGGTCCTTGTTGTCTAACAGGTAGTTGTTCAGAAATACCATGGAAATCGAAATGAACCAGTAAAGAGCCACAACCAAACCGATTTTGGTCGCTCTCATAAAGAAGGGCTCCTCTTTGTCCGGAGTGGAGTCTGTGAAAGCCATTCTTAAGATTCTGGATCGTTTGAGTTGGGATCTGTTCATGGTTCAAGAATAAAGGAAGATGAACAATGCAAATGAACATTAGTTATTTCATAATAACAACAGAAACATTTCGCGTTGGCTGCCTGTGATCCTCTGAACTAGCCATGAGTTAAACGACAACTTCCCGGTTCCGTGTTGGATTTCTTAAAGGGATACTCTCACCCGAGTAAAGTCATACAGCTATCAAGCTAAAACCATTATATTTGATCAGGCTATCACATATAAGCTGCCACAATCAGATAATTATCGTATTATTGTTTATACGTCCAATAATTAATATTTAAGTAAATAAAAAACACCAACAAATACTATAAGAGCATTTCTGATGCTTAACTATACGTTTATTCTCTTACGTAAACATTAATAATAAAATAATTTACAGTTTTACGTTTGTAACGTTAAAAAAATGAAAGAATCTGTACAAATTTAATGCTTGAGTCTTACCTTCCTGGGCATGTGACATTTGCTTGCTAGCATTTGCAATGCACATTGAAGCAGGAAGTGTTTTTATTTTTCAACTCCTCCTTTCCCTTGAGACAACCTACCGTATTGCATTATTATTACAATGAAACAACAACAACAAAAAATATATTTATGAGTCACAGACAGATAAAAGAAGCGCAAGTTCTGTTACAAAGTTTAAACTTGTCTAGAAAGCTCATTTCTGTTTTAATTTTTAAAAGAAACAAATTATAAAATTGCATAATTTTAAATGCATTAGACTGAGGTGGTATTTTAAGTATCATGTATGCATATATATATGTGTATATATGTGTGTTTTTTAAATATTATTTACAATATTTTTTCTTAGAAATAGGGAGTGACATAAATATTTTCGGCTATTATGCTCCCATTTGTACATATATCCTTCCAAAATATCTGTATAAAATTGCAATAAAATGCTCTACATTTATTAGAAGTTGTATAAATGTCATTTATGATTTTAAATTGCACCTCTGCATTTTGGAGCTATGGGAAATAAACATTTACTAATTTCAAACGATGCTTTTTAATGGCGAAAATTCCTCAGAAAGACTATATAATGGTTTATAATGGGCTCATGAATTTTGAAGTTTGTCACTACTTGAAATGTTCTTATACTTAACTTAATCAGTGCTAATAGTGTACTTTTAATAACTTTATTGTGAATATTCTATGACATGGCCGATAAAATAAACATTACATTAATTAACGTTAATTTCCAGTGGCTTTCCAGTGTATTCTAAACAAATACAGCTATGTATATGTAGCTTCCCTCAATTTTTATTTATTATTTAGCATTCATTTAGTATTTAGATTAAGTAGACTGCATAATATATATTTATACTTAATATTTATCTATTTTTTAGATTAATTTAGATATTTATGGCCCGGTTTCACAGACAGGGCTTAGACTAAGCCAGGATTAGGTCATGGTTCAATTAGGACATTTAAGTAATTTTTATAAATGGGCTTAGCAAAAATATCACTGATGTGCATTTTGAGACAAAACAAATACACTGATATATTTTAAGATGAGTCAGTGTAAGTCTCTTTCAGTGGAAACAGCTCAGACTTACATTTTAGTCTAGGACTAGGCTTAAACCTTGTCTGTGAAACCGGGGGTATATGTCTAGTTTTCCTTTGCTTATAGGAATTATTACCATGAAAATAGATTAATGGCTCTGGAAATTATTGCAGGGATTCTTCATGGCAGAAGGACTTTTATTCTGAAGTTCAGAAAGGGGCGGAGTCTGAGAGGGTGGTTGCTTATTTCCGGTAGTGAGCTTCGCTGATGCATATCGTTAGATATCACTGCATTCTGACGTAATTATTACTGTATTTTGCTTATTTGAAATATAAGACAGGCCTTGTCCGTTATCTAATAACTTCGGGATGGCAACAACAATTAGTACCCAAAGGGGACAGGTAAGAGCTGATTTGTAAATACACTCTTAACAGTACGCAACATGCTAGCTTGCTCAAGCAGCATAAGAATGATTTTTCCTATTAAAAACAAACATGGGAAGTTGCGCAGTACAGAATTAGCAACATGCCAATATGCATATATTGATGTTACATGATGTTACAGATGAAGTGGCGACTAAACATCGCAATTTTTGATGCACACTACCGAAAAAGACCAAAATAAGTAACGTTATGTACGTATGTCAGTACTTGACTTTCTGCTGCAGAAACGTCGAGATTATTTCCATTTAGAGATCGTCTATGTCGACCTAAGGCAATTGTAATGCTATGTTAACAAATATGATTTTATTCCAGACTTTAAAGATCTGTTTGTATTCCTGTGGAGCTAAACAGTCGATTTATTTCATACATTACTTGCATGCACGTTATTCTTGTCGTAAATGTGGTTTTAAAAGTCTAAGGGAGTTACAGTTGATGCATGGTATCGTTATATCAGGCTCGTGATTTAGCACAGTAACGGGAAGTTGACGTATGACATATTAACAAACACTTCCAGTCAGTGTTAATATACAATAGTAACAGAGAAATGTTCAATTTCCAGTTTCCTTGTTCTTGTATGTTTAAGTTTTTTAATAATAATAAAAAAAAAAGTAACAGAGAAATTATTAAAGGTGTGTTTAAAAAGAAAATTGCACCATGTTCAACCGTGTTTTGGTCAGCTTTTGGAAATGTTAAATAGAAAAGAGTCAACACAGAGACAATAAACAATAAAAATATTCTTTAAATGATAACAGACAATCTACCCTGTTAAACAGTTATTTGATCTCTGTAATTTGGATATTGAAAATTATTGCAAAAATCTATTTTTAAATTGCTTAATGTATTTGTTTTATATAAATTGTTATGTTTATAGTTTTGTGTCATTTACTTTATTATGCTTACTTTAATATATTTTAAAATGAAAATGTATTTATTCTAAGCATATGTTGTGAGATGTTTAAAGCTTTATTCATTTTGGTTATTATAATGAAAATATATGTCAGTATAAGTATAGGTTTGCTGATACCATAAAAAAATATATATTTTAGGGTCAAGTCACATAATTATAGAAATAAATGCCTGTTACAATAAGACACCACCTACTAATAATGATAATTTGTACAATACAAGTTCAACTAAATTAAGTCATTTTGGGAAATGGGAATAATTTAAAGAATCATTCTTTCCTTTTTTAAAAGCAAGAAATATAACATTCCCTCTCACTCTGACCCAAAAATAATTCTGCAAGAACATTATGCATTGTTTTAATTAACATTTCTATTAACTCTAAAAGAGTACATTGTGCCCTGTTTTTAATTCCCAAATACAATGCACAATTTTAAACAACTTACATTAGTAAACAACATGCTTGTAGAAAAAAAAAATCACATAAAATTATAAGCAATTATCAGAATGAAGTGTAGGTTCTTCAATAGCAATGTACTTTTAGAGTATAGGCATCTAATAGAAGATGATGGTTGCATTGAATTTCTTCACTTTTATCATGCTTTTGATTCAAATGAACACCCGTATGTTTTCCATTATTTGCATTATTTATTTATAGATGCATTGCTAAACATTATAGAATCTCTTCATGAAAATTGTGATAAATCAATCTCTTTATCAAGAGGCACATCACCCTGATTTTCCATTTAACATGGGGTTAAATAGGGTTGCCCTGTTTCTCTAAATAATGGCTACAGAAAGGCATTCTGTCTTTATTAAAAATTCAGCTATTCAACTGTATTCAAATGTGAACATGCCAAATAAAAAAACAGATACAGTATTCCTCAAAATGAGTAAAAACAGTGAAATTCAACGCAAACCTGCAATAATTAAATATGTTAAAAAATACAAATATCCTTTGTGTATTTAATCCCATTTTATTAACCAATGTGTTTGCTGCCGTAATTCGGTGATCCAATTCATCCATACTAATAAGTATCTGTTTTCCTTTTTTTATTGCTGAAGAGTTGAGTTTTTCTTCTGCGGTCTACTGTACAGACGTGAATTTACTTTTCTCTAAGCCTGAGGCTTTTGGTGTGAAAAGGCTTTTACATTTGCAAAAAATAGAACCTTTTATATTAACAACAAACAAGCAAGCCCTGCCCAGATTTAAAAAGTAACGCAAAAGTAACGTAACGCATTACTTTCCATAAAAAGTAACTAAGTAATGTAATTAGTTACTTTTTTAGGGAGTAACTCAATATTTTAATGCATTACTTTTAAAAGTAACTTTCCCCAACACTGACCACTAACTTGAGTTGGTCAAAGAAGCAATGATTAGTAATTACATGTACAAAAGGCTCTTTTTGTGATTCTGAAGTGTCATAATTCGTTGTGCAGAATCAAAAACTGTTGTTATTCTGTGTTCAGGTCTACATTGGTGAGCTGCCTCAGGATTTCCTGAGAATCACCCCCACACAGCAGCAGCAGCAGGTGCAGTTAGATGCCCAGGCGGCCCGACAGCTGCAGTACGGAGGAGCTTTAGGAACAGCTGGCCGCCTCAGCATCACTGTCGTACAGGTACATCTACATCAACTATGTATTCAGACTTACAGAGCTGTTCTGCATTACTACATTACTGCTGCAGAAAACACACACTGTTCTTCATTATATTGAAAGTAATAGTGAGTTTGTGAATAAATAGTTTTAAGGCAGTGCTTTTTAATAGGGATGCACCGAATGTTCGGCAACCGAAATTATTCGGCCGAAAATAGCATAAAAACAGTTTTTCCGGTGGAATAAGTGAAAAGGCAAAATAAATTACACCGAACAATGATGTGACGTGATCTAATAGAGGCGCACACTAATGCAGCAAACATGTCGGCAGTCTGGAAGCCTTTAAAACTGTCTGAGAAAGATGCAAAAATCATTACAAGCACCGACAGCACGAAAATGTGTAGTATCACAATGCATGTCTTCCATGAGAAGAGGAAGGGCTGGTTGTTGCTGGTTACTGTATGATGACTGAAATGGCAAAATGGCCTTAATTAGGGATGCATGATATTTATCGGACGGATATATTATTGACCGATATGGGTAAAAATTACGTAATTTTTATTACTCCGATAAATAAATGAAATCCGATCCGATAAAGTACTCTTGCTGGTAAATCAATCAATCAGTCTGGTTTATCTGAGATTCATCTGCTTTCCGAGTGCAAGTGACTGCAGCTGTAAACTGCAGTGACTCTCGGACTTTGTCGCTTTTAATACGTCATCATCTGTGTCGTCATCATCGTCTTCGCCGGTCTGGAAGTTTTTCGCGGTGGAAGATGAGGACGATGCTATTGCTGTTTGCAACACATGTTTAGCAAGGATTCTGAGAGGAGGTAAAAAGCCGTCAAGTTTTAACACAACAAATCTCACTACAGAGGTCATCATCGCGGTGAATCTGTTTTAGGGGCCGTTCACATGTCGCACCTAAAAACGCGTGGAAAACACTAGACGCGACGCTTTCTCTTTCTTTCCAAACCGCTCCGTAGCCTGTTCTACTGTGGCGTCTGCCGTTGCTAAGCAACCATGACCTGCGCTCTCCATAAAGACACAGAAGTTTCAGCAAAGGATAAATGGATTTTCAGCATTAAAAATCGCTTGCAGTAGCTCTGTTATTAAATTTATTTAAAAATGGTTATTCCTGTACAGCTATGATAAGCTGTTTCTCCACCTTGGCAGTGCTTTCAATGTTATTAAGGGAACGGGTGAAGCTGATTGGTTGGTTCATGTCACATGACCTGCGTTGGGCTTGCGGCGTTCTGAAAAGTTGATGTTTTTATCTCGATTCTGATGTTTTATTCCCCGCCTTGTACGATTTGGTTGCTGCACACATTCATAATATGATCAATAAGACGCTTTAACGGACATTTGGACATGTGACGTTACTCCATGATGCACTTTTCATTTTTTCCAGGTTGACAAATGTCAAAGCATTTTATTTATTTAGAATTGTGGTGCCTTACACAAAAAATAAAAACATTTTTGAAGAGTCAGGACTGATGTTTGCTATGATTGTTAGACCCAGATATATACAGTAATATACATTTCATTAGTTTATCTCAGATTTTGTATTCTCTTGGGTGCACAAAATTATCATATAAAAATATGAACGTATCGGCCACAAGAAGGACTTAATTATCGGCTATCGGTATCGGTAAAAAATTTTCATATCGTGCATCCCTAGCCTTAATCCATTAGTAAGTAAACTACAGAACGTTACGTTGTCTAATACAAACACAAATTGTATTTATTCTGACAGCGCTGCACAAGCTCCTTAGCCAGGGTTCAAAGTCCAAAGCAGAAGGAAAATCTGTGATGAGGATCGTTCATAAATCTGCTGCTGTCAGCATAAAGTAGTACTGAGGTCTTGCGGGTTTCCGCCAAAATAAAAGTCAACCTTCATAAATGTTAGCATTGTAATTTTACTGTTGTTTTGTAAAATAAAATAAAGTAACGCAAAATAACGATAACAACCTTAACAACTCTTTATTTGTACATTTAAAAACACATGCCTGATTCAAGAAGTGGGTCTTAAAAATGGCTAAAGAATATTATTTTACTAACTTATTAATTTTAAGTTAAATTGTGCTTTGTTGGTAGGCTATAATGTCTGCTAGAATGTTAAAAATGTTTAGTTAAAGAAATATTTTTAAATTGTTTTGAAAATCAAGACAAAACTGTAAAAAGCAAATATTGGCTGTTTAATTTATGCAATGGTGAAAAAAAAAAAACTGGCAAAATACATGGGGAAAAACCATGTTCGGTAATCTGTCTTCAGCTCAGTGTGTCATTTCGGTGCATCCCTACTTTTTAATGAATCAGATTGTGAAATGAACTGAATGATTTAATGCTAATTGAACCAGTCATTAAAGTAATAATTGCCATACTGGGCCATTTTTTCTTGAGCTGTTATTGACTGTAGAATCAATGTACTCAAAATGTACTCAACTTAAGGCTATCCAAGATGTAGATGAGTTTGTTTCTTCATTAGATTTGTAGAAATGTAGCATTCCATCACTTGCTCACCAATGGATCCTCTGGAGTGAATGGGTGCCGTCAGAATGAGAGTCTGAACAGCTGATAAAAACACAATCCACAAGTTATCCACACCATTCCAATCCATCAGTTAATGTCTTGTGAAATCAAAAGCTGCGTTTTTGTAAGAAATGAATGATTACGGCTTATAATTTCAGGCAAATCCTCTACGCATAATATTGCTTTCTCCAGAGACTAACTTGGTAAAAGGTCTAAAAATATGATTATGATAACAATGTTAAGTTATTTCCATTACTAACATCCTTCTGTGATTGTAACATTAATTGAGCAGTTACTTAAGCAATGCATTTTAGCTAGTTGTGCAAAACATTTTGGCTTAACATGACTCATTGCAACTGTTTTCGTGTTTGTGCATCTGCGACTTCAAGTGTGTAATGATTATACTGGATATTTGAAGCCCAAATTTAACCTTTTTTTCACAGGCAAAGCTTGCAAAGAACTATGGGATGACACGCATGGACCCTTACTGCAGGATTCGACTTGGTTACGCCGTCTATGAGACTCCTACTGCCCACAATGGAGCAAAAAACCCTCGCTGGAACAAAGTCATCCAGTCCACTGTCCCGCCCGGGGTCGACTCCTTCTATCTGGAAATCTTTGATGAGGTCAGACTGAAATCACTTCATTTGGTTTCATTCTAGCATCACCTTAATCTATCTGCTTTATTTTGGTCTCTTTCTCATCTGAGCTATAAATAACAGAATGCTCTTAACTGCTTTTGTACACTGGTTACATGAAGCAAAAAAAGAAAACGCATACATGTGTATATAGTTTTATTTTTTTATGCTGCATGCTGTATATCAGCATTCTCATTACCTCTTACTTAGTTAAAAATTATGTTAATTTTATCAGATTTCTTTTTTTATTTATTCTTGTGTCATATGTCCTTTTTATCACATTTAGTCAACATTAACCTAACCTTTCTTAGTTCAATTTTAGTTAACTAAAAGTCTAGGCATTTTAGTATAGCTTAATTCATTAAAAACTGGAAAAACTGGTAATCATGATTGCTTTGCTCAGATTTAGTTGGTATTAGAAATCATTTGAGAAGTTTCTTTAAAGCTTTATTTAATGGTAATGTAGTTAAATGTTGTACATGTGATTTATAGCCACACAAATGTGAAATCTGTTCAAAGCATATCTATTTTTTATTGTGTGTTGTTGGTATTGTTTTATATCTGTAATCTGTTGTAGGGCTGTCACTATTGACTTAAGTACATATGTAATAGCAACGAGGCAATAATAATAAGTTCAAATAAAGTATCAAAAGCAAGTAGTTTTATTAAACAAAACTGTTCAAATACATAATGTATTATAAACAGTAAAGCTAATGTATGTTATGCATTATAACAAATGCCTGCAGAGGGCGCCAACGGCCTAAAGATTTTTTTTTTTTTTAACTTTAATATTTGTTTAATCCTCGTTTAATATTGACTCAACAAACATTTCATTCAAATGTCCACTTAATCTTTAATATTTGGTCATTTCTTTACGACAGAAATCCTGCAGGCACTGTAATTTGTTGAATATGTGAACATCAAAACGTGTAAACACAAAGGGCAAGGGTTTAAACTTTTATTTTGAAATCGCTATGAACAGTTAGCATATAGAGATGTACAGATGTATTTTCCTGTGTTTGTGTAGTGTTATAAATGTTATACCTTACAAACCTGGTGAAACCTTACACGCATGTAAATAATTAAAGCGCATATTTTAAACATGCATCGCATATATATATATATTTAATTGAATCGTAGCGTTTGCAAATTTTTAATAGCATTATGCTTTATCATTTTAAATGGGTTTAATATGTGACCCTGGACCACAAAACCAGTCATAAGGTTAAATTTTACAAAACTGAGATGTATACATCATATGAAAGCTCAATAAATAAGCTTTCTATTGATGTATGATTATGGTTGTTAGGATAGGACAATATTTGGCCGAGATACATCTATTTGAAAATCTGGAATCTGAGGGTGCAAAAAAATCTAAATACTGAGAAAATCACCTTTAAAGTTGTCCAAATTAAGTTCTTAACAATGCATATTACTTATCAAAATTTACATTTTGATATGTTTACAGTAGGAATTTTACAAAAAATCTTCATGGAACATGATCTTTACTTAATTTCCTAATGATTTTTGGCATAAAAGAAAAATCAATAATTTTGACCCATACAATGTATTTTTGGCTATTGCTACAAATATACCCCAGCGACTTAAGACTGGTTTTGTGGTCCAGGGTCACATATGTGGAATGCACCACTTCCGGTATTTTGCCGATTACTCGACACGGGCAAAATGCAATCAAGGATTTTTTTTAAATCGAATACTCGGAATAGAATTGCGAAATCGTTACAGCCCTAATCTGTTGTCATGTATATAATTTTTTTAACCGTTATGCATCACATTGATTAACAGTTATTGTTTTTCATGACCAGTTGACATTTAACAAGTAAAATAACCCCAAATCATACCCTAATCATAAATGTAACCCTATAGTAAGTAAATTTGATTAATTAATATTACTCATCACTTATTTGTGTAATTTCACTGTAATAACATCACCTTAATAAACATAGTTTTATATTTTAGCAAGCAAATGCAAACAAAAGTCTGCATGAAATCGCAGTAAGTGCTTTTAACTGATGATTGTTTTGTGTTGGTGGACAGAGAGCATTTTCCATGGATGATCGCATCGCATGGACACACGTGACGATCCCAGAGAGCCTGCGAGAGGGGACCGTCGTGGATGAATGGTACAGCTTGAGCGGAAGGCAGGGTGATGACAAAGAAGGCATGATTAATCTTGTCATGTCCTTTGCTGTAAGTCCTCACTCACAAAATACTCCTGCGCATGAACTGTTATGGCATGTCTTGACCTTACGAGAGAGAAGTTGTTGCGTTTTGCTTGTGAAGTTGTAAACCAATGCAATTGCAATTAGTATGCCTGTTCACTGGACTGCGATTGTGTCATGCTGCATTTGTTCAGTGTGAACAGTCACAGGGTGGCCGCGGATCCTTAAAAAGTCTTAAAAAGTCTTAAATTCCGTTGTCCTAAAATAAGGCCTTTAAATGTCTTAATTTGTCTTAAATCTAAATCCAAGGGTCTTAAATTTTTTACACTTTGAAAAGGAAAAGTTTATCGTTTTGAGGAGAATCTCCTGCGCAGGTTCTAAATCTGTTCTGTTGCTAGACACGCGCTTGCTTGACAACGCCTCAGTGTTGCCAGATTTAGCGGGTTTCCGCCCAACTACACGCATTTGATTCGCAGATTAACTGTTAAGTTTAACCATCATAGAGTAAAAGTTTATAATTAGCACGTTTTTACGTTGCCGCACACACCTGACGCGAGCACACGCAGAGAGAGAGAGAGGAGAGAGAGGCGCGCGGCGCGATTCACACAGATTGATTCCTCTTTAACTGCTATTTGAACGGAAACGTACATACCAAGTCATGTCTTAATACCCGTTTTGGTATTCTGTTTAACAGTCGTTTATGTCTTCAGTGAACCGAAACAGCTGAGAAAGAGATGCGTGCCAGTATTCGGTTCGTGCATTTGGCCTTAAAGAGACAGCGTCCTATAAATACCTGCAGTGAGAAACACTAGTTATTTTACAATTAATTATTAAATTTCCCCTCCTGAATACTAGTGTTATTGATTTTATTACTAACTTTATGTTGTATTCATTTACACTTGTCATTTGTGTAATTGTTCTTGTTTTGTTACTGAACTTTAGTTCAGCTAGTAGTTTTTGCTGTGGATGAGAAGTAGCCTACCTAAAGTAAGCATTCAGTAATTAGGAAAAAACAAACTTTTTTTTTTTTTTTTTCTGATCCGAAAAATGATCCGATCCATGACTCAAAATCCGTGTTTGTTACACTGTTACATTGGCTTCAAAGTGTGTGAGAGCCTTGACTTTGTCATGGAATAGAAAATAATTTCTTCTTCTGGAATAGTGTTTTCTGTTGAATATTCCCAAGAATAATCAGTTAAATAAAATAATAATTTAAAATATCTTCATAGTTTTGTGCTAGACTTTTGCGGGACTTTCAATTTGGTCTTAAATTTTGTTTGAAAATGGTATTAAAAAGTCTTAAAATGTCTTAAATTTAACTTGGTCAAACCTGTAGACACCCTGAGTCAAATGACTGTTGAGGACACGCATGAAAATTCAGAAAGTGCATGCACTATAAACCGGTATAAAGTGTAAGAATAGTAGCTCTTTCAAAAAAAGAAGATGCCTATAAATTATTTTCCCTTTTTTTGTCCAAGTCTATCCCAGCGGGAATGATGATGCAGATGCAGCCGCAGCCTGTGGTTCTCATGCCTACCGTTTATCAACAAGGCGTTGGATATGTGCCCATAGCAGGTTTGTTTAACATCGTCACACAATAAATAGGCATGAAGCAATCGATCAGTTACTGCTTTATTTTCAGGAAGTAGTCATAAATTCAGTTTAGGGGCCATTCATCATGTTTATCTCTACTGTGTCATATATGGTACGCAAATTTCTAAGGCCTCTAAATGATCAAAATGATCAACGTTTTTTTGTGTATAATTGTACAAACGTCCACCTTTAGCATATGCTTCACGTGTCTTTTTGCTGTAAAATTACTTTTGTATTCTTAGTAATATTTCAAGATGACTTACTGGACTGAACTCAGGTTTACTTGATTATCCAGACATCATTTAAAAAAAAAAAAATCTTGTTAAAATGTAAGTATCAAATATGATCATCAGGCTTTTGAGGAATGTCATTGAATTGCATCACATTATACATTTTTATCATAAAACTAAGCATTTAAATATTATCTTGCTTAGACAATATTGAAGATACAGACTGACAACTGATATTAATATTATTTTAAGTAGTCTGTTATATTATATAGATCTCATTGATTTACATTACAAACTATCTGAATTTCATCCTACTTGTTGGCAATATATACTGCTGTTCAAAAGTTTGGAAGATTTTTCAAGTTCAAAAGATTTTTAATGTTTTTAAATAGGTTTCTTATGCTAATCAAGACTGCATTTATTTGATCAAAAATACAGAACAAAATGTAATATTGTGAAATAGTATTATGATGTAAAATAACGTGTTTTTTTCCTAGTTTAATATACATTAAAATCAGATTTATTCCTGAGATCACAGCTGAATTTTCAGTATCATTACTTTAGTATTCAGTGTCACACAATCCTTCAGAAATCAGTCTAATATGCTGATTTATTATCTATTAATGATAAAAACAATTGTGCTGCTTAATATTTTGTTGAAACCTGTAATACTTATTTAGGATTCTTGATGAATAAAAAGTTTAAAAGAACCACATTTATTCAAAATAGAAATCTTTTCTTACAATATACACTACTGTTTAAAAGTTTGGTGTCAGTACATTTTTATTCTTTCTTTTTTTTTTGAAAGAAATGAATACTTTTATTTAACAAAGATGTGTTAAATTGATACAAAGTGATAGCAAAGACTTATATTGTTATAAAAGATTTACATTTTAAATAAATGTTGTTCTTTTAAATTTTTTATTCATTAAAGAATCCAAAAAATTAAAATAAATGTATCACAGGTTCCATAAAAAATAATAGATAATTCTAATAATAAATCAGCATATAGGAATGATTTCTGAAGGATCTTGTGACATTTAAGACTAGAGTAATGGCTGATAAATTCAGCGTTGAATCACAGGAATAAATTATATTATAAAGTACAGTGCCTTGCGAAATTATTCATAGCCCTTCATTTTTTTTTCACATTTTGTTATGTTGCTGCCTTAAACTACTTTAAATTACTTTTTTCCCCACATTTTCCCCACATCAATCTACACTCCCTACTCCATAATGGCAAAGCAAAGAATAGGTTTTAACATTTGTGCAAATTCATTAAAAATAAAAAACTG
This sequence comes from Garra rufa, assembly GCF_049309525.1. Taxonomy (NCBI): domain Eukaryota; kingdom Metazoa; phylum Chordata; class Actinopteri; order Cypriniformes; family Cyprinidae; genus Garra; species Garra rufa. The sequence goes on along the minus strand of NC_133363.1, from coordinate 3,711,715 downwards.
AAAAGATCCCGTTGCATAAGTATTCATACCCTTAACTCAGTACATAGTTGAAGCACCTTTACAGCCTCAAGTCTTTTTGGGTCTGATGTGACAAGCTTTGCACATCTGCATTTGGCAATTATCTGCCATTCTTTGCCTCACCTTTTCACCTCTCCATCTCTGTCAGCTTGAACATTTTCTAGAGTCCTAGTTGTTCCAGTCGTCTTCCATTATGGATAGTGCTTCTGTCAACCTTCAATGCAGCAGATTTTTTTCTGAACTCTTCCCTAGATCATTGCCTTAACGCAAGTCTGTCTCTGATCTCTACAGGCAGTTATCTTGACCTCAGGACTTGGTTTTTGCTCTGATATGCATTTTCAGCTGTTAGACCTTTTCTGAGAGGTGTGTGCCTTTCTAAATCAGACTCATTCAAATGAATTTGAACTCCACTCCAAGTGTAGTAACATCTAGAAGCAATATGAATGCTCCTGAGCTAAATTTCGAGTGTCCCAGAAAAGGGTATGAATACTTATGCAACGGGATCTTTTCAGTTTTTTATTTTTAATAAATTTGCACAAATGTTAAAAACCTATTCTTTGCTTTGCCATTATGGAGTAGGGAGTGTAGATTGATGTGGGGAAAAAAATTAATTTAAAGTAGTTTAACATAAGGCAGCAACATAACAAAATGTGAAAAAAATGAAGTGGTATGAATAATTTCGCAAGGCACTGTATATTTAAACAGAAACCATTATTTTATATTGTAATAACATTTTGCTATATTACAGTTTTTTTTCTGTAATTTTGGTCAAATAAATGCAGACTTGATGAGCATAAGAGATTTTTTTTTTTAAACATTACATTTACATTACTGATCCCAAACTTTTGAACGGCAGTGTAAATATCAGCATCTGCACCAAATGGTTTTGCTCCGTTTGAGTCTCTGAATAAAACAGAGCTGTTTTTCCCCTAAAGCATGCTCACCATATTCTCATATCATACTATATGAGCCATAAAAGCCTGATGTATCAAATTTGATACTCAACAAAAAACATACACAAATGTTTTTGTCTAAAGGTTCAATAAACAGTTTAATTTAAAAAAAAAAAATCCTTTATTTAATATGTAAGACTTATGAAATATGCAGGGCTTTTTTGTTTGAATGAGTAAAATTAATTATCTTCAATGGTTGCCTTCATAACAGGAGTTCTGATCTTTGTCACCAACAGACATCCTTGTTGACTTTTTCCCTGTCACACATTAGAAATCATAAGAAATTATATATCAGTTGAGCAAACTTAATCTCAAAATTCATCCTTTGAAAACCATTTTAAAATCAGACATTGCATTTAACATGGAAAATATACATCAAAATCACATCACAAAATGTTTTCGTTCATGAATTATTAAAGTTTGAATTCTTCATTTTTACGTCTCCGTTCAAAAATGGGAGTGACAGTTAAGGGTTAATGACAATAAAAAAAAAAAAAACATTAACACAAAACCTTTTATCCTAATGTGTGTTTAGGTGTCCCTGGTATGTACAACCAAGGTGTGGTGCCCATGGGAATGCCAGCCGTGCCTGCTGTCACAACACAGAGCGCCCCCTGCAGTGAAGAAGACCTTAAAGCCCTTCAGGACATGTTCCCCAACCTGGACAAGGAGGTGATCCGCACCGTTTTGGAGGCCCAACAGGGCAACAAGGATGCTGCCATAAACTCCTTGCTACAGATGGCCGAGGAGCTTTAACTGCAGAGCGCTCAGCTAGTGCTTAAATGTACCAACAATGTAAAACTTTATACCAAAAAAGTCCCTGTAAATATGCACACTGAAGTCTATCAACCCTTAATAGTAGCAAGTAAATCTAACCACAAACTTTTAATTGTCTTTGTTAAATCAGCATTCAGAATGAATGTTTCTGGAACGGTATAGAGAATGTAGAGGATTTTTGCAAAGGACTAACCTGTCATATGTCCGCTGAGGGCAGTATACCATATCTGTATTGTAGTGATCCTATGTCTTAAAGATGTTTGATATTATGCTTTTATCTGTATGACTTTAGTTATATAAATGTATATGAATATAATTTATTTTGAAGATTATTAAAGAGATATCAGAGTATATCAGAATTAATGTCATTATTTGTGCACAAACAACTTTATGACCATTGCAATGACAGGTTGCTGAAAGCACAGAATGTCTATTAAGTGAAGTGTATAATTCCTAATATTGGCCAGTGATATTGGCAAATATGTGACCCTGGACCACTAAACCAGTCATAAGATTAAATTGTACAAAACTGAGATGTATGCATCATATGAAAGTTCAATAAATAAGCTTTCTATTGATATATGGTTTGTTAGGATAGGACAATATTTGGCCGAGATATATCTATTTGAAGATCGGGAATCTGAGGGTGCAAAAAAATCAAAATACTGAGAAAATCACCTTTAAAGTTGTCCAAATTAAGTTCTTAACAATGCATATTACTAATCAAAAATTACATTTTGATATATTTATAGTAGGAATTTTGCAAAAAATCTTCATGGAACATGATCTTTACTCAATTTCCTAATGATTTTTGGCATAAAAGAAAAATCAATAATTTTGACCCATGCAATGTATTTTTGGCTATTGCTACAAATATATCCCAGCGACTTAAGACTGGTTTTGTGGTCCAGGGTCACATATATGACGCACATTGCCTGTACATTTGCAAGACCTTGTGCTTAAAATCATTGTAGTGTTTTGAAGTAAATCGCACTCTTCTATCTTATTTTTCTCCTCTAGCTTGTTTCTTAATCTAGCTTTATAATAAACTCTGTGATGAATTGCTGCTGTTTCTCTATTGCAAATCGCTTCGGATAAAAGTCTCAGCTAAGTTCATAAATGTAAACAAAAATCAAAAGGCTATAGTTTTCGGGAGCAATATGTGACCCTGGACTACAAAACCAGTCATAAGGGTCAGTTTTTTGAAAATGACATTTATGCATCATCTGAAAGCTGGATAAATAACTTTTCATTGATGTATGGTTCGTTAGGATAGGACAATATTTGGCTGAGATGCAACTAAAATCTGGAATCTGAGAGTGCAAAAAAATCGAAATACTGAGAAAATTGCTTTTAAAGTTGTCCAGATGAAGTTCTTATCAATGCATATTACTAATCAAAAATTAAGTTTTGATATCATATGTGACCCTGGACCACAAAACCAGTCTTAAGTCGCTGGGGTATATTTGTAGCAATAGCCAAAAATACATTGCATGGGTCAAAATTATTGATTTTTCTTTTATGTCAAAAATCATTAGGAAATTAAGTAAAGATCATGTTACATTAAGATTTTTTGTAAAATTCCTACTGTAAACCTATCAAAATGTAATTTTAGAGTAGTAATATGCATTGTTAAGAACTTAATTTGGACAACTTTAAAGGTGATTTTCTCAGTATTTTGATTTTTTTGCACCCTAGATTCCAGATGTTCAAATAGATGTATCTCGGCCAAATATTGTCCTATCCTAACAAACCATACATCAATATAAAGCTTATTTATTGAGCTTTTATATGATGTATATATCTCAGTTTTGTAAAATTTTACCTTATGACTGGTTTTGTGGTCCAGGGTCACATATATTCATGGAACATGATTTTTATCTTAATGATTTTCGTCATAAAATACCCAGGTTTTGTGGTCCAGGGTCACAAATAATAGTTTATAAGAGCATGAGCAATGGTCATGGGTTGCTTACAGTTATACACTGCAAAAAATGCTTTTCTTACTTAAATTTTTTGTCTTGTTTCCAACCAAAATATCTAAATATTCTTAAATCAGGAAGGATTTTCTAGACAAGAAAAAGTTATTGTCTTGTTTTTAGTAAAAACAAGACAAAATTAAGTGAGTTTTTGCTTAAAACAAGCAAAATAATCTGCCAATGGGGTAAGAAAAATAATCTAGTTGTCTGCTTGAAATAAGATTTTTTTTTCTTACCCCATTGGCAGATTATTTTGCTTGTTTTAAGCAAAAACTCACTTAATTTTGACTTGTTTACTTGTCTAGAAAATCCTTCCTGATTCAAGAATTTTTAGATATTTTGGCTGGAAACAAGACAAAAATTCTAAGTAAGAAAAGCATTTTTTTTGCAGTGTAATTTTTCATCCAAAATCTCTACATTGCGAATTGTGACAGAAATCTTTCCACCATGCTTTTCACAGAGCATTGACACCATTGTAATTTTCCATAAGAATGAAAGCATGTAAACAAACATCAGTTTGCATTAGTTTATTAAGAGCTATTAGTCAAGAAACAAAAGAGCTGTCATTTCCATGACACCATAGAGGTAACTATCACAAATACTATTAAAATTTACAGATTTCAACCATAAGATTCGTTTGAAATACAAAGTCAAAAACACAGGTTTAGACTCTCCTCCGCCGTCTCCTTAAGGAAGTCGAATGACTGGAGCAATCTGAGGCTTTGCAGCCACAAGACTCGATGTAAATGTATGAGTGGTTGACGTTTGACCCGTCTGGGCAAGTCAGAGTCACTTCCTTTTTGCTGGTGGTCATTTCTTGACAGCAAGTGCATGAGTGCACCAGAGCGTTCGCTTCTGCAGAGTATCTGTTTCAACATACAACAAAGAGTTTGGTTGTTACGGCCCAGCACAAATGGAACAATTTTGTTGTAGTTGGAAAGTCTCTAAATTGTGATTTTAGTACTCACATTGATGAGGTCTCACACAATCCTGAGCAAGAGGTTATTTCCACAGGTGTGCTGCTTATGCAGCCATTGCTGACCAAGTAGGTGCTGTTCTTCTGGACAGTACATTTGGTGTCCAGTGTACCTAAAGGAAATGGGTACGTGTTAGAAAATGTAGTTCTACAACTCGTATGACCTGAAACAGTTTGCAAGTTCAGTAGTAACTTTCACAAAACACAGTTTCACTGCAAAAAAGTTGTCTTGTTTCCAGCCAAAATGCCTAAAAATTCTTAAATCGAAAAGGATTTTCTAAATGAGTAAAAATTATTTTCTTGTTTTCCAAAAAAAAAACTGGTCAAAATTAAGTGTTTTCACTTGAAACAAGCAAAATAATCTGCCAGTGGGGTAAGAAAAAAACATCTTGTTTTCTGTTTGAAATAAGATTTTTGCTTACCCCATTGGCAGATTATTTTGCTTGTTCTAAGCAAAAACTCACTTAATTTTGACTTTTTTTTTTTTCTGAAAACAAGACAATTTTTACTTGTATAGAAAATCCTTCTTGATTAAAGAATCTTTAGATATTTTGGCTGGAAACAAGACATAAAATATAAGTAAGAAAAGCATTTTTTGCAGGGTTGGGAAACTAATATTTAATGCACTTCATGTTTTTAATAACAAATGGAATATACTTACTTTCTTTCTTTCTATTTTTATATTGATATGGTAAAAGGTTATCCTATTTAAATCAATCTGATAAATTTGGTCAAAAGTAATCTACATGTAGTCTGAATATATTAATTGAAAAGTGTAATATAATAGATTACTAACTACAATTTTTGTCATGTAATTTGGAATCAGTTACGGACTACAATTTGCAAGTAATCTATCCAGCACTTTTCTTTTTTAAAAGTTATTTTGCTCATAGAAATAATTTTCTGGCATTACCAGTCTTATTAACAAATTACAAATCATGATTCAAATGGAACATAAATGCCTTTTCTAAGAGTAATGTTGAACTCTCATTAACATATTTTTGTCAATTGCTGAATAATGCTTTTTAAATTGTCCAGACTCACAGGTTTGACAGCAGCCATCTGCATCTATTGTCTCTGTTCCCTGTAGAAGCATTAAAAGCATTAGCCATTGAATATTCTTAAATGTAAGATATTACGTTGTCCTAAATAGTGTCTATTTCAAGCCACTTACAGGGATACAGTTTTTAGGATTGAAGGGAGGGCATGTAGTCTTCCTCTCAACCGTCACTGAGTTACCGTTGACTCTCTCACATGTGTATTTCACACATTTGTCGTTAGATGGTTGCCATATCTGGTCAACCTGTTAGTAGAGAATGTATACATAGCACACTTAATGCAACATTAAAAATGGCATTAATTTGATGTTATGCACTTTAAAATGCAATGCAAAAAATGTTAAAATGCTAAAATAAATGTCATGTCAGAACTTACTGGAACGGTAACTGTGATGTTGTCATGCATAACCACACAGTCGGTGCTAACACACTCTCCACAGCACTGACCAGGAATGTGCTGGTACTCGTGACCCTGAATGAAAAGAAAAATAAGGAGAAATACATTAAATTGCCTGGTTGTTGATACATAACTGTGAACCGATGTCTTTTAAATATGTCTTTTCTAATTGTTTCCAGGTTTTGTTGTGCTTTTTGTAAAGCAGTGATATTCATAACCCAACTGAGCTAATCTTTATTAAAGATGGAAATAGACGTTTATACCTCTGGACAGTTATCATTGCAGCCAGCTATTACACACTCTGTAGCAAGAAGTTTTGTTTCAGGATCTACGGTCCAACCACACTGACATAGCATACAAGGGTCATCACTTGGTATAGTTGAGCCAGGCTAGAAACGAAGATAGTGAGAGGGAACAAGTGAATTTTTGATGTCTTGTAAGGTATTTGTTTATATATATATATAATGAAGCAATATCTCATTTTACCTGATATACTGTAGTATTATGGACACAGACTTCCATGGGTGCTGTAAAGAATAAAAAATTAATGAGTGTACACCAAAAATGAAACAAAGTATCTTTACTGAGAACAACTGGTCCATATACTCACAGCAAATAAAATCTGGACAGCAGTTATTTGGAGAAACGCTGAAGGATGGTATAAAGCCTAGTGGACATTCTATTGTGGGCATAGGGCACAGGTTCACATCACAACCTGTAGAATAATATTAAACATTTTTGTTCAGGGTTTCATGTAAATGTACAGGCATTTTTACAAACCATTTTTGCTTAGGACCTCATTTTTAAAAGCCATCAGTTGAAAAACACTAGTAAATTTGTCTGAATAACTAAAAACTAGTATATATAATAAATTTGCAGTTTTTGAAGCATCTGTTGTAAAAAGACTGTGTCCCCAACCCTTTCTTCTTTTCATATCACTTACTGCATTCAGAGATTTCACAGCAGTCAACTGTTGTGTTGACAAGCACTTGTCCAGGCATATCACAAGTAACAGGAGGTGAAACAGGGCAAATTATAGGCTGGCAACGGACCATCAGAGTTTCACTCTCGCACTCACACATTTGACATCCACTCTGCCAAGTATCATTGGGCTAAAAAACCATAAAGAAAAAAACATGGTCATGTATATCCTATGCAAGAAAGGTATAGCATATGCAAAAAAGTAGGGTCATGGCTCTACTGATTTCATAGCCTGTGAAAAAAGACCATATTATTTGAAGATGTACCTGCTTTGGTGGATAAATGGCATCACACTTAGGCCCAAAGGTGGTTGTTGTTACTTCTGTGTCTGTATTAGTTGTGGAGATGAATGTGACAGGCTGTGTTGTTCCTGAGGAACTTGTGGTTGTTGATGAACTGGAATAGGTGGTAGTTTCAGGAGGAATGGATGGTGATGGAGAGGTTTGGCAAGATGTTGAAATCTTCACAATATCACAAGTTGCATTACAGTATGCAGTGAAGCACCACCCAAAGCCATCAGTAACATTGTAAATGATATCACCTGAAAAAACAAAGTTGCAACATTTTGAGCTTTTCTTACAATTGTTAAATAGTAATTTTAAATATATGTAGATATTATATACCTGATTGAAAATGTGTCCCATTCACAAAGCAACAAACAACAGAAGTGGTTGAGAATACAGAGGATTTAGTTGTCACTGGGAGGGTGTTAGTAAAAGGTGGTAATGTTTGTGTAATGGGAGCAATTGAAGTCTCCATGGATGTGGATGAAACGGTGGAAATATATACTGTTTTAGTTGTTTTGAAAGAAGTTTCCACTTCTAAAGTTGTCATGGTTGTGGTTGTTGGTTGGCTAGACACACCAGTTGTCACCACCTTTGGCGGCCTGGTGGTGCTGAACAAGGGTGCCAGAGTTGTGGTCAATTCATTCTCAGTTACAGTCTCAGTTGTTGTTGGTTGTCCAGTTGTTTGAGTAGCTGTAGATAATTTTGAAGTTGTGGAGACTACACTTGGTGCTGATGATTCTGTAGAGGGTTGAACAGTAGTGCTTCCTTCCTCAACAAAGAGTGTAGTGGATGGGATGGCTGGTGTGGTGGTTGAAAGAGTTGTTTCAGCTTTGATTGGTTTTGTTGTTGAAGAAAGACCCTGAGTGGAAACCTCAGACCCAGTGGATGATTCTACACTCACTGTTGTGTACACAAGGGTAGTGGCTGGTACAGGAGTTGTCTTTGTTAATGTTGTGGCCTGTGAGGATCTAAGGGATGGTAATAAAGTATTTGTCCCTGGCAAAGCTGTACTTGTAGATGTTTCAGATGATGTGCCTGTAATCTCTTCTAAAGTGGTAGTTGCTGTAGTCGTTGGTTGGCTTGTTGGACCAGTTGTCACAACTTTTGGCGGCCTGGTGGTGCTGGACAAAGATGCCAGAGTTGTGGTCAATTCATTCTCAGTTACAGTCTCAGTTGTTGTTGGTTGTCCAGTTGTTTGAGTAGCTGTAGATGATTTTGAAGTTGTGGAGACTACACTTGGAGCTGATGATTCTGTAGATGGTTGAACAGTAGTGCTTCCTTCCTCAACAAAGAGTGTAGTGGATGGGATGGCTGGTGTGGTGGTTGAAAGAGTTGTTTCAGCTTTGATTGGTTTTGTTGTTGAAGAAAGACCCTGTGTGGAAACCTCAGACCCAGTGGATGATTCTACACTCACTGTTGTGTACACAAGGGTAGTGACTGGTACAGGAGTTGTCTTTGTTAGCGTTGTTGGCTGTGTGGATCTAACGACTGGTAATGAAGTCTGTGACACTGGCACGGCTGTGCTTGTAGATGTTTCAGATGATGTGCCTGTAACCTCTTCCAAAGTGGTAGTTGCTGTAGTCGTTGGTTGGCTTGTTGGACCAGTTGTCACAACTTTTGGCGGCCTGGTGGTGCTGGACAAAGATGCCAGAGTTGTGGTCAATTCATTCTCAGTTACAGTCTCAGTTGTTGTTGGTTGTCCAGTTGTTTGAGTAGCTGTAGATGATTTTGAAGTTGTGGAGACTACACTTGGAGCTGATGATTCTGTAGACGGTTGAACAGTAGTGCTTCCTTCCTCAACAAAGAGTGTAGTGGATGGGATGGCTGGTGTGGTGGTTGAAAGAGTTGTTTCTGCTTTGATTGGTTTTGTTGTTGAAGAAAGACCCTGTGTGGAAACCTCAGACCCAGTGGATGATTCTACACTCACTGTTGTGTACACAAGGGTAGTGACTGGTACAGGAGTTGTCTTTGTTAGCGTTGTTGGCTGTGTAGATCTAACGACTGGTAATGAAGTCTGTGACACTGGCACGGCTGTGCTTGTAGATGTTTCAGATGATGTGCCTGTAACCTCTTCCAAAGTGGTAGTTGCTGTAGTCGTTGGTTGGCTTGTTGGACCAGTTGTCACAACTTTTGGTGGCCTGGTGGTGCTGGACAAAGATGCCAGAGTTGTGGTCAAATCATTCTCAGTTACAGTCTCAGTTGTTGTTGGTTGTCCAGTTGTTTGAGTAGCTGTAGATGATTTTGAAGTTGTGGAGACTACACTTGGAGCTGATGATTCTGTAGACGGTTGAACAGTAGTGCTTCCTTCCTCAACAAAGAGTGTAGTGGATGGGATGGCTGGTGTGGTGGTTGAAAGAGTTGTTTCTGCTTTGATTGGTTTTGTTGTTGAAGAAAGACCCTGTGTGGAAACCTCAGACCCAGTGGATGATTCTACACTCACTGTTGTGTACACAAGGGTAGTGACTGGTACAGGAGTTGTCTTTGTTAGCGTTGTTGGCTGTGTGGATCTAACGACTGGTAATGAAGTTTGTGACACTGGCACGGCTGTGCTTGTAGATGTTTCAGATGATGTGCCTGTAACCTCTTCCAAAGTGGTAGTTGCTGTAGTCGTGGGTTGGCTTGTTGGACCAGTTGTCACAACTTTTGGCGGCCTGGTGGTGCTGGACAAAGATGCCAGAGTTGTGGTCAATTCATTCTCAGTTACAGTCTCAGTTGTTGTTGGTTGTCCAGTTGTTTGAGTAGCTGTAGATGATTTTGAAGTTGTGGAGACTACACTTGGAGCTGATGATTCTGTAGACGGTTGAACAGTAGTGCTTCCTTCCTCAACAAAGAGTGTAGTGGATGGGATGGCTGGTGTGGTGGTTGAAAGAGTTGTTTCAGCTTTGATTGGTTTTGTTGTTGAAGAAAGACCCTGAGTGGAAACCTCAGACCCAGTGGATGATTCTACACTCACTGTTGTGTACACAAGGGTAGTGACTGGTACAGGAGTTGTCTTTGTTAGCGTTGTTGGCTGTGTGGATCTAACGACTGGTAATGAAGTCTGTGACACTGGCACGGCTGTGCTTGTAGATGTTTCAGATGATGTGCCTGTAACCTCTTCCAAAGTGGTAGTTGCTGTAGTCGTTGGTTGGCTTGTTGGACCAGTTGTCACAACTTTTGGCGGCCTGGTGGTGCTGGACAAAGATGCCAGAGTTGTGGTCAATTCATTCTCAGTTACAGTCTCAGTTGTTGTTGGTTGTCCAGTTGTTTGAGTAGCTGTAGATGATTTTGAAGTTGTGGAGACTACACTTGGAGCTGATGATTCTGTAGACGGTTGAACAGTAGTGCTTCCTTCCTCAACAAAGAGTGTAGTGGATGGGATGGCTGGTGTGGTGGTTGAAAGAGTTGTTTCTGCTTTGATTGGTTTTGTTGTTGAAGAAAGACCCTGTGTGGAAACCTCAGACCCAGTGGATGACTCTACACTCACTGTTGTGTACACAAGGGTAGTAACTGGTACAGGAGTTGTCTTTGTTAGCGTTGTTGGCTGTGTGGATCTAACGACTGGTAATGAAGTCTGTGACACTGGCACGGCTGTGCTTGTAGAAGTTTCAGATGATGTGCCTGTAACCTCTTCCAAAGTGGTAGTTGCTGTAGTCGTTGGTTGGCTTGTTGGACCAGTTGTCACAACTTTTGGTGGCCTGGTGGTGCTGGACAAAGATGCCAGAGTTGTGGTCAATTCATTCTCAGTTACAGTCTCAGTTGTTGTTGGTTGTCCAGTTGTTTGAGTAGCTGTAGATGATTTTGAAGTTGTGGAGACTACACTTGGAGCTGATGATTCTGTAGACGGTTGAACAGTAGTGCTTCCTTCCTCAACAAAGAGTGTAGTGGATGGGATGGCTGGTGTGGTGGTTGAAAGAGTTGTTTCTGCTTTGATTGGTTTTGTTGTTGAAGAAAGACCCTGAGTGGAAACCTCAGACCCAGTGGATGATTCTACACTCACTGTTGTGTACACAAGGGTAGTGACTGGTACAGGAGTTGTCTTTGTTAGCGTTGTTGGCTGTGTGGATCTAACGACTGGTAATGAAGTCTGTGACACTGGCACGGCTGTGCTTGTAGATGTTTCAGATGATGTGCCTGTAACCTCTTCCAAAGTGGTAGTTGCTGTAGTCGTTGGTTGGCTTGTTGGACCAGTTGTCACAACTTTTGGCGGCCTGGTGGTGCTGGACAAAGATGCCAGAGTTGTGGTCAATTCATTTTCAGTTACAGTCTCAGTTGTTGTTGGTTGTCCAGTTGTTTGAGTAGCTGTAGATGATTTTGAAGTTGTGGAGACTACACTTGGAGCTGATGATTCTGTAGACGGTTGAACAGTAGTGCTTCCTTCCTCAACAAAGAGTGTAGTGAATGGGATGGCTGGTGTGGTGGTTGAAAGAGTTGTTTCAGCTTTGATTGGTTTTGTTGTTGACGAAAGTCCCTGAGTGGAAACCTCAGACCCAGTGGATGATTCTACACTCACTGTTGTGTACACAAGGGTAGTGACTGGTACAGGAGTTGTCTTTGTTAGCGTTGTTGGCTGTGTAGATCTAACGACTCGTAATGAAGTCTGTGACACTGGCACGGCTGTGCTTGTAGATGTTTCAGATGATGTGCCTGTAACCTCTTCCAAAGTGGTAGTTGCTGTAGTCGTTGGTTGGCTTGTTGGACCAGTTGTCACAACTTTTGGTGGCCTGGTGGTGCTGGACAAAGATGCCAGAGTTGTGGTCAATTCATTCCCAGTTACAGTCTCAGTTGTTGTTGGTTGTCCAGTTGTTTGAGTAGCTGTAGATGATTTTGAAGTTGTGGAGACTACACTTGGAGCTGATGATTCTGTAGACGGTTGAACAGTAGTGCTTCCTTCCTCAACAAAGAGTGTAGTGGATGGGATGGCTGGTGTGGTGGTTGAAAGAGTTGTTTCTGCTTTGATTGGTTTTGTTGTTGAAGAAAGACCCTGTGTGGAAACCTCAGACCCAGTGGATGATTCTACACTCACTGTTGTGTACACAAGGGTAGTGACTGGTACAGGAGTTGTCTTTGTTAGCGTTGTTGGCTGTGTGGATCTAACGACTGGTAATGAAGTTTGTGACACTGGCACGGCTGTGCTTGTAGATGTTTCAGATGATGTGCCTGTAACCTCTTCCAAAGTGGTAGTTGCTGTAGTCGTGGGTTGGCTTGTTGGACCAGTTGTCACAACTTTTGGCGGCCTGGTGGTGCTGGACAAAGATGCCAGAGTTGTGGTCAATTCATTCTCAGTTACAGTCTCAGTTGTTGTTGGTTGTCCAGTTGTTTGAGTAGCTGTAGATGATTTTGAAGTTGTGGAGACTACACTTGGAGCTGATGATTCTGTAGACGGTTGAACAGTAGTGCTTCCTTCCTCAACAAAGAGTGTAGTGGATGGGATGGCTGGTGTGGTGGTTGAAAGAGTTGTTTCAGCTTTGATTGGTTTTGTTGTTGAAGAAAGACCCTGAGTGGAAACCTCAGACCCAGTGGATGATTCTACACTCACTGTTGTGTACACAAGGGTAGTGACTGGTACAGGAGTTGTCTTTGTTAGCGTTGTTGGCTGTGTGGATCTAACGACTGGTAATGAAGTCTGTGACACTGGCACGGCTGTGCTTGTAGATGTTTCAGATGATGTGCCTGTAACCTCTTCCAAAGTGGTAGTTGCTGTAGTCGTTGGTTGGCTTGTTGGACCAGTTGTCACAACTTTTGGCGGCCTGGTGGTGCTGGACAAAGATGCCAGAGTTGTGGTCAATTCATTCTCAGTTACAGTCTCAGTTGTTGTTGGTTGTCCAGTTGTTTGAGTAGCTGTAGATGATTTTGAAGTTGTGGAGACTACACTTGGAGCTGATGATTCTGTAGACGGTTGAACAGTAGTGCTTCCTTCCTCAACAAAGAGTGTAGTGGATGGGATGGCTGGTGTGGTGGTTGAAAGAGTTGTTTCAGCTTTGATTGGTTTTGTTGTTGAAGAAAGACCCTGAGTGGAAACCTCAGACCCAGTGGATGATTCTACACTCACTGTTGTGTACACAAGGGTAGTGACTGGTACAGGAGTTGTCTTTGTTAGCGTTGTTGGCTGTGTGGATCTAACGACTGGTAATGAAGTCTGTGACACTGGCACGGCTGTGCTTGTAGATGTTTCAGATGATGTGCCTGTAACCTCTTCCAAAGTGGTAGTTGCTGTAGTCGTTGGTTGGCTTGTTGGAGCAGTTGTCACAACTTTTGGCGGCCTGGTGGTGCTGGACAAAGATGCCAGAGTTGTGGTCAATTCATTCTCAGTTACAGTCTCAGTTGTTGTTGGTTGTCCAGTTGTTTGAGTAGCTGTAGATGATTTTGAAGTTGTGGAGACTACACTTGGAGCTGATGATTCTGTAGACGGTTGAACAGTAGTGCTTCCTTCCTCAACAAAGAGTGTAGTGGATGGGATGGCTTGTGTGGTGGTTGAAAGAGTTGTTTCAGCTTTGATTGGTTTTGTTGTTGAAGAAAGACCCTGAGTGGAAACCTCAGACCCAGTGGATGATTCTACACTCACTGTTGTGTACACAAGGGTAGTGACTGGTACAGGAGTTGTCTTTGTTAGCGTTGTTGGCTGTGTGGATCTAACGACTGGTAATGAAGTCTGTGACACTGGCACGGCTGTGCTTGTAGATGTTTCAGATGATGTGCCTGTAACCTCTTCCAAAGTGGTAGTTGCTGTAGTCGTTGGTTGGCTTGGACCAGTTGTCACAACTTTTGGCGGCCTGGTGGTGCTGGACAAAGATGCCAGAGTTGTGGTCAATTCATTCTCAGTTACAGTCTCAGTTGTTGTTGGTTGTCCAGTTGTTTGAGTAGCTGTAGATGATTTTGAAGTTGTGGAGACTACACTTGGAGTTGATGATTCTGTAGACGGTTGAACAGTAGTGCTTCCTTCCTCAACAAAGAGTGTAGTGGATGGGATGGCTGGTGTGGTGGTTGAAAGAGTTGTTTCTGCTTTGATTGGTTTTGTTGTTGAAGAAAGACCCTGAGTGGAAACCTCAGACCCAGTGGATGATTCTACACTCACTGTTGTGTACACAAGGGTAGTGACTGGTACAGGAGTTGTCTTTGTTAGAGTTGTTGGCTGTGTGGATCTAACGACTGGTAATGAAGTCTGTGACACTGGCACGGCTGTGCTTGTAGATGTTTCAGATGATGTGCCTGTAACCTCTTCCAAAGTGGTAGTTGCTGTAGTCGTTGGTTGGCTTGTTGGACCAGTTGTCACAACTTTTGGCGGCCTGGTGGTGCTGGACAAAGATGCCAGAGTTGTGGTCAATTCATTTTCAGTTACAGTCTCAGTTGTTGTTGGTTGTCCAGTTGTTTGAGTAGCTGTAGATGATTTTGAAGTTGTGGAGACTACACTTGGAGCTGATGATTCTGTAGACGGTTGAACAGTAGTGCTTCCTTCCTCAACAAAGAGTGTAGTGAATGGGATGGCTGGTGTGGTGGTTGAAAGAGTTGTTTCAGCTTTGATTGGTTTTGTTGTTGACGAAAGTCCCTGAGTGGAAACCTCAGACCCAGTGGATGATTCTACACTCACTGTTGTGTACACAAGGGTAGTGACAGGTACAGGAGTTGTCTTTGTTAGCGTTGTTGGCTGTGTAGATCTAACAACTGGTAATGAAGTCTGTGACACTGGCACGGCTGTGCTTGTAGATGTTTCAGATGATGTGCCTGTAACCTCTTCCAAAGTGGTAGTTGCTGTAGTCGTTGGTTGGCTTGTTGGACCAGTTGTCACAACTTTTGGTGGCCTGGTGGTGCTGGACAAAGATGCCAGAGTTGTGGTCAATTCATTCTCAGTTACAGTCTCAGTTGTTGTTGGTTGTCCAGTTGTTTGAGTAGCTGTAGATGATTTTGAAGTTGTGGAGACTACACTTGGAGCTGATGATTCTGTAGACGGTTGAACAGTAGTGCTTCCTTCCTCAACAAGGAGTGTAGTGGATGGGATGGCTGGTGTGGTGGTTGAAAGAGTTGTTTCTGCTTTGATTGGTTTTGTTGTTGAAGAAAGACCCTGTGTGGAAACCTCAGACCCAGTGGATGATTCTACACTCACTGTTGTGTACACAAGGGTAGTGACTGGTACAGGAGTTGTCTTTGTTAGCGTTGTTGGCTGTGTGGATCTAACGACTGGTAATGAAGTTTGTGACACTGGCACGGCTGTGCTTGTAGATGTTTCAGATGATGTGCCTGTAACCTCTTCCAAAGTGGTAGTTGCTGTAGTCGTGGGTTGGCTTGTTGGACCAGTTGTCACAACTTTTGGCGGCCTGGTGGTGCTGGACAAAGATGCCAGAGTTGTGGTCAATTCATTCTCAGTTACAGTCTCAGTTGTTGTTGGTTGTCCAGTTGTTTGAGTAGCTGTAGATGATTTTGAAGTTGTGGAGACTACACTTGGAGCTGATGATTCTGTAGACGGTTGAACAGTAGTGCTTCCTTCCTCAACAAAGAGTGTAGTGGATGGGATGGCTGGTGTGGTGGTTGAAAGAGTTGTTTCAGCTTTGATTGGTTTTGTTGTTGAAGAAAGACCCTGAGTGGAAACCTCAGACCCAGTGGATGATTCTACACTCACTGTTGTGTACACAAGGGTAGTGACTGGTACAGGAGTTGTCTTTGTTAGCGTTGTTGGCTGTGTGGATCTAACGACTGGTAATGAAGTCTCTGACACTGGCACGGCTGTGCTTGTAGATGTTTCAGATGATGTGCCTGTAACCTCTTCCAAAGTGGTAGTTGCTGTAGTCGTTGGTTGGCTTGTTGGACCAGTTGTCACAACTTTTGGCGGCCTGGTGGTGCTGGACAAAGATGCCAGAGTTGTGGTCAATTCATTCTCAGTTACAGTCTCAGTTGTTGTTGGTTGTCCAGTTGTTTGAGTAGCTGTAGATGATTTTGAAGTTGTGGAGACTACACTTGGAGCTGATGATTCTGTAGACGGTTGAACAGTAGTGCTTCCTTCCTCAACAAAGAGTGTAGTGGATGGGATGGCTGGTGTGGTGGTTGAAAGAGTTGTTTCAGCTTTGATTGGTTTTGTTGTTGAAGAAAGACCCTGAGTGGAAACCTCTGACCCAGTGGATGATTCTACACTCACTGTTGTGTACACAAGGGTAGTGACTGGTACAGGAGTTGTCTTTGTTAGCGTTGTTGGCTGTGTGGATCTAACCACTGGTAATGAAGTTTGTGACACTGGCACGGCTGTGCTTGTAGATGTTTCAGATGATGTGCCTGTAACCTCTTCCAAAGTGGTAGTTGCTGTAGTCGTTGGTTGGCTTGTTGGACCAGTTGTCACAACTTTTGGCGGCCTGGTGGTGCTGGACAAAGATGCCAGAGTTGTGGTCAATTCATTCTCAGTTACAGTCTCAGTTGTTGTTGGTTGTCCAGTTGTTTGAGTAGCTGTAGATGATTTTGAAGTTGTGGAGACTACACTTGGAGCTGATGATTCTGTAGAGGGTTGAACAGTAGTGCTTCCTTCCTCAACAAAGAGTGTAGTGGATGGGATGGCTGGTGTGGTGGTTGAAAGAGTTGTTTCAGCTTTGATTGGTTTTGTTGTTGAAGAAAGACCCTGAGTGGAAACCTCAGACCCAGTGGATGATTCTACACTCACTGTTGTGTACACAAGGGTAGTGACTGGTACAGGAGTTGTCTTTGTTAGCGTTGTTGGCTGTGTGGATCTAACAACTGGTAATGAAGTCTGTGACACTGGCACGGCTGTGCTTGTAGATGTTTCAGATGATGTGCCTGTAACCTCTTCCAAAGTGGTAGTTGCTGTAGTCGTTGGTTGGCTTGGACCAGTTGTCACAACTTTTGGCGGCCTGGTGGTGCTGGACAAAGATGCCAGAGTTGTGGTCAATTCATTCTCAGTTACAGTCTCAGTTGTTGTTGGTTGTCCAGTTGTTTGAGTAGCTGTAGATGATTTTGAAGTTGTGGAGACTACACTTGGAGCTGATGATTCTGTAGACGGTTGAACAGTAGTGCTTCCTTCCTCAACAAAGAGTGTAGTGGATGGGATGGCTGGTGTGGTTGAAAGAGTTGTTTCAGCTTTGATTGGTTTTGTTGTTGAAGAAAGACCCTGAGTGGAAACCTCAGACCCAGTGGATGATTCTACACTCACTGTTGTGTACACAAGGGTAGTGACTGGTACAGGAGTTGTCTTTGTTAGCGTTGTTGGCTGTGTGGATCTAACGACTGGTAATGAAGTCTGTGACACTGGCACGGCTGTGCTTGTAGATGTTTCAGATGATGTGCCTGTAACCTCTTCCAAAGTGGTAGTTGCTGTAGTCGTTGGTTGGCTTGTTGGACCAGTTGTCACAACTTTTGGCGGCCTGGTGGTGCTGGACAAAGATGCCAGAGTTGTGGTCAATTCATTCTCAGTTACAGTCTCAGTTGTTGTTGGTTGTCCAGTTGTTTGAGTAGCTGTAGATGATTTTGAAGTTGTGGAGACTACACTTGGAGCTGATGATTCTGTAGACGGTTGAACAGTAGTGCTTCCTTCCTCAACAAAGAGTGTAGTGGATGGGATGGCTTGTGTGGTGGTTGAAAGAGTTGTTTCAGCTTTGATTGGTTTTGTTGTTGAAGAAAGACCCTGAGTGGAAACCTCAGACCCAGTGGATGATTCTACACTCACTGTTGTGTACACAAGGGTAGTGACTGGTACAGGAGTTGTCTTTGTTAGCGTTGTTGGCTGTGTGGATCTAACGACTGGTAATGAAGTCTGTGACACTGGCACGGCTGTGCTTGTAGATGTTTCAGATGATGTGCCTGTAACCTCTTCCAAAGTGGTAGTTGCTGTAGTCGTTGGTTGGCTTGGACCAGTTGTCACAACTTTTGGCGGCCTGGTGGTGCTGGACAAAGATGCCAGAGTTGTGGTCAATTCATTCTCAGTTACAGTCTCAGTTGTTGTTGGTTGTCCAGTTGTTTGAGTAGCTGTAGATGATTTTGAAGTTGTGGAGACTACACTTGGAGTTGATGATTCTGTAGACGGTTGAACAGTAGTGCTTCCTTCCTCAACAAAGAGTGTAGTGGATGGGATGGCTGGTGTGGTGGTTGAAAGAGTTGTTTCTGCTTTGATTGGTTTTGTTGTTGAAGAAAGACCCTGTGTGGAAACCTCAGACCCAGTGGATGATTCTACACTCACTGTTGTGTACACAAGGGTAGTGACTGGTACAGGAGTTGTCTTTGTTAGCGTTGTTGGCTGTGTGGATCTAACGACTGGTAATGAAGTCTGTGACACTGGCACGGCTGTGCTTGTAGATGTTTCAGATGATGTGCCTGTAACCTCTTCCAAAGTGGTAGTTGCTGTAGTCGTTGGTTGGCTTGTTGGACCAGTTGTCACAACTTTTGGTGGCCTGGTGGTGCTGGACAAAGATGCCAGAGTTGTGGTCAATTCATTCTCAGTTACAGTCTCAGTTGTAGTTGGTTGTCCAGTTGTTTGAGTAGCTGTAGATGATTTTGAAGTTGTGGAGACTACACTTGGAGCTGATGATTCTGTAGACGGTTGAACAGTAGTGCTTCCTTCCTCAACAAAGAGTGTAGTGGATGGGATGGCTGGTGTGGTGGTTGAAAGAGTTGTTTCAGCTTTGATTGGTTTTGTTGTTGAAGAAAGACCCTGAGTGGAAACCTCTGACCCAGTGGATGATTCTACACTCACTGTTGTGTACACAAGGGTAGTGACTGGTACAGGAGTTGTCTTTGTTAGCGTTGTTGGCTGTGTGGATCTAACGACTGGTAATGAAGTCTGTGACACTGGCACGGCTGTGCTTGTAGATGTTTCAGATGATGTGCCTGTAACCTCTTCCAAAGTGGTAGTTGCTGTAGTCGTTGGTTGGCTTGGACCAGTTGTCACAACTTTTGGCGGCCTGGTGGTGCTGGACAAAGATGCCAGAGTTGTGGTCAATTCATTCTCAGTTACAGTCTCAGTTGTTGTTGGTTGTCCAGTTGTTTGAGTAGCTGTAGATGATTTTGAAGTTGTGGAGACTACACTTGGAGTTGATGATTCTGTAGACGGTTGAACAGTAGTGCTTCCTTCCTCAACAAAGAGTGTAGTGGATGGGATGGCTGGTGTGGTGGTTGAAAGAGTTGTTTCTGCTTTGATTGGTTTTGTTGTTGAAGAAAGACCCTGTGTGGAAACCTCAGACCCAGTGGATGATTCTACACTCACTGTTGTGTACACAAGGGTAGTGACTGGTACAGGAGTTGTCTTTGTTAGCGTTGTTGGCTGTGTGGATCTAACGACTGGTAATGAAGTCTGTGACACTGGCACGGCTGTGCTTGTAGATGTTTCAGATGATGTGCCTGTAACCTCTTCCAAAGTGGTAGTTGCTGTAGTCGTTGGTTGGCTTGTTGGACCAGTTGTCACAACTTTTGGCGGCCTGGTGGTGCTGGACAAAGATGCCAGAGTTGTGGTCAATTCATTCTCAGTTACAGTCTCAGTTGTTGTTGGTTGTCCAGTTGTTTGAGTAGCTGTAGATGATTTTGAAGTTGTGGAGACTACACTTGGAGTTGATGATTCTGTAGACGGTTGAACAGTAGTGCTTCCTTCCTCAACAAAGAGTGTAGTGGATGGGATGGCTGGTGTGGTGGTTGAAAGAGTTGTTTCAGCTTTGATTGGTTTTGTTGTTGAAGAAAGACCCTGAGTGGAAACCTCAGACCCAGTGGATGATTCTACACTCACTGTTGTGTACACAAGGGTAGTGACTGGTACAGGAGTTGTCTTTGTTAGCGTTGTTGGCTGTGTGGATCTAACGACTGGTAATGAAGTTTGTGACACTGGCACGGCTGTGCTTGTAGATGTTTCAGATGATGTGCCTGTAACCTCTTCCAAAGTGGTAGTTGCTGTAGTCGTTGGTTGGCTTGTTGGACCAGTTGTCACAACTTTTGGCGGCCTGGTGGTGCTGGACAAAGATGCCAGAGTTGTGGTCAATTCATTCTCAGTTACAGTCTCAGTTGTTGTTGGTTGTCCAGTTGTTTGAGTAGCTGTAGATGATTTTGAAGTTGTGGAGACTACACTTGGAGCTGATGATTCTGTAGACGGTTGAACAGTAGTGCTTCCTTCCTCAACAAAGAGTGTAGTGGATGGGATGGCTGCTGTGGTGGTTGAAAGAGTTGTTTCAGCTTTGATTGGTTTTGTTGTTGAAGAAAGACCCTGAGTGGAAACCTCAGACCCAGTGGATGATTCTACACTCACTGTTGTGTACACAAGGGTAGTGACTGGTACAGGAGTTGTCTTTGTTAGCGTTGTTGGCTGTGTGGATCTAACGACTGGTAATGAAGTTTGTGACACTGGCACGGCTGTGCTTGTAGATGTTTCAGATGATGTGCCTGTAACCTCTTCCAAAGTGGTAGTTGCTGTAGTTGTTGGTTGTCTTGTTGGACCAGTTGTCACAACTTTTGGCGGCCTGGTGGTGCTGGACAAAGATGCCAGAGTTGTGGTCAATTCATTCTCAGTTACAGTCTCAGTTGTTGTTGGTTGTCCAGTTGTTTGAGTAGCTGTAGATGATTTTGAAGTTGTGGAGACTACACTTGGAGCTGATGATTCTGTAGATGGTTGAACAGTAGTGCTTCCTTCCTCAACAAAGAGTGTAGTGGATGGGATGGCTGGTGTGGTGGTTGAAAGAGTTGTTTCAGCTTTGATTGGTTTTGTTGTTGAAGAAAGACCCTGAGTGGAAACCTCAGACCCAGTGGATGATTCTACACTCACTGTTGTGTACACAAGGGTAGTGACTGGTACAGGAGTTGTCTTTGTTAGCGTTGTTGGCTGTGTGGATCTAACGACTGGTAATGAAGTTTGTGACACTGGCACGGCTGTGCTTGTAGATGTTTCAGATGATGTGCCTGTAACCTCTTCCAAAGTGGTAGTTGCTGTAGTCGTTGGTTGGCTTGTTGGACCAGTTGTCACAACTTTTGGCGGCCTGGTGGTGCTGGACAAAGATGCCAGAGTTGTGGTCAATTCATTCTCAGTTACAGTCTCAGTTGTTGTTGGTTGTCCAGTTGTTTGAGTAGCTGTAGATGATTTTGAAGTTGTGGAGACTACACTTGGAGCTGATGATTCTGTAGACGGTTGAACAGTAGTGCTTCCTTCCTCAACAAAGAGTGTAGTGGATGGGATGGCTGCTGTGGTGGTTGAAAGAGTTGTTTCAGCTTTGATTGGTTTTGTTGTTGAAGAAAGACCCTGAGTGGAAACCTCAGACCCAGTGGATGATTCTACACTCACTGTTGTGTACACAAGGGAAGTGACTGGTACAGGAGTTGTCTTTGTTAGCGTTGTTGGCTGTGTGGATCTAACGACTGGTAATGAAGTTTGTGACACTGGCACGGCTGTGCTTGTAGATGTTTCAGATGATGTGCCTGTAACCTCTTCCAAAGTGGTAGTTGCTGTAGTCGTTGGTTGTCTTGTTGGACCAGTTGTCACAACTTTTGGCGGCCTGGTGGTGCTGGACAAAGATGCCAGAGTTGTGGTCAATTCATTCTCAGTTACAGTCTCAGTTGTTGTTGGTTGTCCAGTTGTTTGAGTAGCTGTAGATGATTTTGAAGTTGTGGAGACTACACTTGGAGCTGATGATTCTGTAGATGGTTGAACAGTAGTGCTTCCTTCCTCAACAAAGAGTGTAGTGGATGGGATGGCTGGTGTGGTGGTTGAAAGAGTTGTTTCAGCTTTGATTGGTTTTGTTGTTGAAGAAAGACCCTGAGTGGAAACCTCAGACCCAGTGGATGATTCTACACTCACTGTTGTGTACACGAGGGTAGTGACTGGTACAGGAGTTGTCTTTGTTAGCGTTGTTGGCTGTGTGGATCTAACGACTGGTAATGAAGTCTGTGACACTGGCACGGCTGTGCTTGTAGATGTTTCAGATGATGTGCCTGTAACCTCTTCCAAAGTGGTAGTTGCTGTAGTCGTTGGTTGGCTTGTTGGACCAGTTGTCACAACTTTTGGCGGCCTGGTGGTGCTGGACAAAGATGCCAGAGTTGTGGTCAATTCATTCTCAGTTACAGTCTCAGTTGTTGTTGGTTGTCCAGTTGTTTGAGTAGCTGTAGATGATTTTGAAGTTGTGGAGACTACACTTGGAGCTGATGATTCTGTAGACAGTTGAACAGTAGTGCTTCCTTCCTCAACAAAGAGTGTAGTGGATGGGATGGCTGGTGTGGTGGTTGAAAGAGTTGTTTCAGCTTTGATTGGTTTTGTTGTTGAAGAAAGACCCTGAGTGGAAACCTCAGACCCAGTGGATGATTCTACACTCACTGTTGTGTACACAAGGGTAGTGACTGGTACAGGAGTTGTCTTTGTTAGCGTTGTTGGCTGTGTGGATCTAACGACTGGTAATGAAGTTTGTGACACTGGCAGGGCTGTGCTAGTAGATGTTTCAGATGATGTGCCTGTAACCTCTTCCAAAGTGGTAGTTGCTGTAGTCGTTGGTTGGCTTGCTGGACCAGTTGTCACAACTTTTGGCGGCCTGGTGGTGCTGGACAAAGATGCCAGAGTTGTGGTCAAATCATTCTCAGTTACAGTCTCAGTTGTTGTTGGTTGTCCAGTTGTTTGAGAAGCTGTAGATGATTTTGAAGTTGTGGAGACTACACTTGGAGCTGATGATTCTGTAGATGGTTGAACAGTAGTGCTTCCTTCCTCAACAAAGAGTGTAGTGAATGGGATGGCTGGTGTGGTGGTTGAAAGAGTTGTTTCAGCTTTGATTGGTTTTGTTGTTGACGAAAGTCCCTGAGTGGAAACCTCAGACCCAGTGGATGATTCTACACTCACTGTTGTGTACACAAGGGTAGTGACTGGTACAGGAGTTGTCTTTGTTAGCGTTGTTGGCTGTGTGGATCTAACGACTGGTAATGAAGTCTGTGACACTGGCACGGCTGTGCTTGTAGATGTTTCAGATGATGTGCCTGTAACCTCTTCTAAAGTGGTAGTTGCTGTAGTCGTTGGTTGACTTGTTGGACCAGTCGTCACAACTTTTGGCGGCCTGGTGGTGCTGGACAAAGATGCCAGAGTTGTGGTCAATTCATTCTCAGTTACAGTCTCAGTTGTTGTTGGTTGTATTTGAGATGTGGTAAATTCAAACTCAGTGGTTTGTTCACCAGTAGTCTGAGGTGTTGTCCACGCTTTACCAGTGATCGTTGCAAGGGTTTTTGTAATGGGTGCAATTGAGGTTTCTGATGTTGTTGTTAACGTGCTTGTACTTTGTGCCTCTGTAGAGCTTTCAGCTTCTGTTGTTTTGTGTCCTGTCGTGGATAAGGACAGTGTTGATGTTTCAACTGATGATGTTGAAGACATTGATGTTACAGCTATCAGTTTTTCAGTTGAATATTTCATTTCTGTGGTAGAAGCAGTTAAAATAACTTCAGTTGTTGGTTGACTTAAATGTCCACTTGTTGATTGTTCTGGCTTGCTGGATGTGGATAAAACTTCATGAGTTGTGGTTGTTTCTTTTTCAATTTCAGGTGAAGTGTATTCTGTGGACAACGTAAATACGAAATAAAACGTAGAGTTAAATAAACATTTCAATCAAAAGGTAAATTCATTTTTAATATTTTCAATATTTTTCAGTTCCATTGTCCAGAGAAGTTGTGATCTAATTCTAATTGAATTAAAATACCTGATGTTTACTACAACAAGCTTACCACAAGTCTTCCCAGTAGAACTAATTCATAAGCTGTAATTTGCAATGCATGAGGCCTAAATGAACTATAGTAGCAATATATAAGTTCAGGATTACATGTGTAACACATAAAATGAAAAAGTACCTGGGGTGCTAAAGACAAAAACTGTTGTTGGGGTTGCTGTTAATTTTTGTGTCGTGGTCAGGGTGGAAGTGGTTGTTGGAACAGTGGTCGTTTCACAAGGTATGAAAGTCCTCTCAATAGTTCCATTAACTGAACATCTGGCTGTGATACAACCTCCCAGTCCATCCGTTGTGTGATAAATGGTATCTCCAAAGTTGTACTCCATATCGTTGTACTGGCATTTACATGCTGTAAAAAGAGAAAAGGTATATGGAAAAGGCATAGAGTGTAATGTAATTTTATATGACGTAAGTAGATTCTTCTTACACATCTTCAAACTAAACTATTACTGAAAAGCTAAAAATCTTACCATTTACATCAAAGTCACAGACAACACCAAATGATGAACAATAACTGCATGATGAAAAAACACAAATAGGATAGCTTACATATATTTCAAAACTGTTAGTGACTTATGAATATGAGTAGAAAATATATACACATACCATGACTGACAGTTCTCTGTCGTTGGCACCTGCTGGCCAACCTGATAATGTAACATTTCAACAAAACAGCCACAGTCTTCCTGTGTCACACACTTCATGTTATCCTCATCAAAAATAGGCTGCTCGGGAGGGCATTTAGGATAGCAACCTAAAATTTTAAAAGCGAAAAATCTATAAATCAGATTTATATTCTACATTTAATAAAATATTAGTATAACTAACATGCAAATTATATAACTGGATTTAATTATGAGTTCTCACCTTCAAGTGCTGGTATCTGACTAGAGCAGATTCCAGAGGGGTTTCTGCATGTCTGCATACAAGGTGCTCCACAAGATTTGTAATGCCACTCACATTCACCAGGGGGGTTGTAATAATCACAAAACAATGCTGTAATAAAAGGGCCAACCTTAAACGTGTTTCTTTGTTTTTGAGGTTTAGAGTTTTTTACACATCAAATAACTATCAGTGACTTACGGCATATTTTAGGTGTTCTCCAAGCAACACAGGCTCCAGCTTCATTACATGATTGCGCATAGGCTGTTACAGCAGTGCAAAAACACTCATAATCTCCACCACTATCACAAGCACATGCATCTCTCACACAAGCATCATAGAAAGGAGCGGGGTCCACCTATAAAGCAATATTCAAGAAATTGTGGCCGTTACCAAAACCGCATTCAATGTTTTAGACAAAATATACTTATATGGCATTTCAAAGCAGTTTGTTGTAAGTACCTGTGAATGACAGGTTGAGAAGACACTGCTAGTAATGATGCTACACTGCCTCTGTGCCCACGCCTCTCTATATGGATTATGGACACAAGGATCTTGGGTGAGAGTTGCATCTGGACAATTAGAGAGCTTCCAGCTGTTTACAAAATCCAGGGTTTCCACAGCAATAGCTTGACTGCGCATAGTAAAGTCATTGTTTGCGTTTCCATCGTAGTTTCCGCACAGACCACACACACGGCCCTGTCGATAAAAATTGTTAAACTGTTAATATATAAAAAAATAAACAAAGTTGACAAGGGTGGAGTTAAAGAACCAGCCACTTTACTTACATTAAACGCTGGACTCAGTTTGATGTGTATAGTTGTTTTTCTGTCCCATATGAGCATCAGACCATTATTGGCCTCAATCACCAAGTAAAGCCCCATGGTGCGCATCTGGTAGGGAATCTCCGCTCCTGCATCTCTTTGAACAACTTGGTAGGATCCATCCATCAATCTAAGCTCAATGCTCTGAAATATAATGGCATAATTGTAATGTTTATTCTTCACTAATTTAAGGTTTGATATGAGTGCTATGAATGGAAGAAGTTAACTTACGCCAAGAAACAGTTTAATAGCCTTGGAACAAGTGGTGCCAGTGGATCCACAGGGAATGTTTTCAGTAATGACTCTAAAAGTGCCAGCGGTGTTGTTGCAGAAATCCTGGTCGTGGCATAAAATTTAGATTTAGATTTTAGAGTAACAGGCCTTTATAAAGTTTAGTTATAAGATCTTCAGGCTTTGTAAGGAAGTGCAAGGTTAATACCTGAACAAGGCTGTATTCACAGTTTCCACTAAAGATGTATCTTTTCTCATCAAACGTTTTATAATGGCCATCTCCATAGATGCTGCATGTCCCGCTGCATTGGTTTGTGGTACAGATCCATCGTCTATCCTTACAAGTACTATAAAAAGGAATGCAAGTTCATTGTGAAAAATTTTATATAGAATATAAAGTGTAACTACAAATCTTGAACTGCTGAACATACCATGTATTACAATCAGTCTTAATGCTTTCTCCAGGTTGGTAGGCAACTCCGTTATGGAAGCAAGGGCACAGGTTTTCAGCAATGCAGCCACCATTCCCATCAGACACCAGTCCAGAGGGGCACACACAGCCAGACACACACTCTGTGCTGATCTGTAGTCATTGAACATAAAAGTTATTGCAATATTTCAACAAATTATTACTTTTAAATCCTGAAAGAAATAGTTCACCCAAATATTACAATTTAGCATTTACTTACTCCAATGCCATTCTATAGCAATATGCTGTTATTTTCTCATTGCAACAAAAAGGGAGAGTTTATGAAGTTATTTTCACTCTGCTATTTAACGTACATGGTAGTCAATTTCGCAAACGCAAACGTTATTTTTGATAGTATTTTTTAAATATCCTCAAATCTCAAAACCCTCAAATCTCATTTTTCATTCCACATATTACAAAGGGCAATGCTTTTATTGTGCAGTTATGGTCTTTTACTATCCTTATTGCCATCTGTTGTTTTTTGTTTTGCGTTACACCGGAATTGTAGCATACTGGTTTAGAACTGCATCAGCATGACCTACTCATTTAAGGGCATTAAAGCAACTCACGCAGGCCATGTCCAGTGTGTTGCAGCTCTTCTGACACTCCGATCCCGTTGATCCAGGGCTAGCGGTGGAGCAGTTGAAAAACGTCATTGGATCTTGGCATTCTAGAAGTAAAGAATGGACAAAAAGACTGTTCTCACTTAAGGGAATAAGTGTAGCTAATCTATAAAAAAATCACTGATAATATCTCAAAGTGTAAACCAGAAACATAGTTTTAAATTTAGATTTAAAAAATAGCTTTACACACCTTCCCCATTTGATCTTCCAGTGCAGCTCAGTTTCCCTTGCTCACAAATACTGAAATTTAAATATTAGGTTAAATATGATTAAATCACATTTTGGGCATTAGTCTACAGCAGGGTTTTTCAAACTGAAGTCCAAGGACCCTTTGCACCCCCTGGATTGAAAAAAATATTATTTTAAAATTCAAGAAGACGTGTGAAAAGATTGTAAAAAGCTGTCTACAAAATTTAATTGAAAATCTATCATTACTCCAACAGTGGATGGGAAAATGCTACAATCTGAACCTAAAACAAAAATAAAATATAGCTGCAAGCAGCAATTACGGGGCCAAGCACTAGGCAAGGGAAGCATCAGAACAAGTGAAGCAATGATTAATTGAAGCCATTTTAAAGTGATTTTAGTCAAAATGGGTGAAAAAAATCATACAACCACTAGTAATACAGAATTTAATCGGTTATCACTTTTGGCACTGTCTTAAAACGTTTTGAATACTTTTAGGTCATGGTCTCGATGGTATATACAAAGTTTCGTAATGGCACACCAATGCATTTTGTAAAATGTAGCATTTTCTGTCATAATACTCTATTAAAGTCAATGGCATTTTCACGTTTTGTTTAATTATAGTGCCACCAAAGAGGCACAATCCCACCAAATTTTCTGACGTGTCCTTAGAGGTTGCTTATCCATATGTGCATCAAATCTGGTGAAAATATTCCATTTTGTTTTGGAGTTATAAACATTTTTACATATGAGAAGAAAAAAAATGACTGACGGCTGACTTTGTTTGCATTTTATTTTCACTTACTATCAAATTTTTGGCAATTGGGCATTGGTGTATTGCCAGTACGCTATTTTTATGAATTTTCTACGGTGGTTTTGTGTCAAACGGAGTAACGGTTTCTGAGATATTGGCAAATGTTTTTTAAGTGCTAAAATGCAACGTTGCACAAACCTGGCATATTTGGTATCGCTGGACTCGGCAAGGATTTAGGAGTCTAAAAAGGTGATTCCTTTGAATATAAGTCGACCATTCAGCATGTGAATATTTGATTTTACCACTAGGTGGCGCAGGCTCGAAACTTCTCAGGGTCCTTTAGGGCACCATGCTGATGACCCATTCCGAGTTTTGTAATGATATGTCAATGCGTTTGTAAAATATAGCATTTTACTACAAAATTTAAATCGGCTGACGTCAAAAATGTCTGACATTTGAAAATTGGGTACCATTCGACTCGGCATGATGCACCGAATCTAAAGAATCTACTAAGCTTTGTGAGTTTTAGCCAAACAATTCAAAAATTATAATAAAAAATACCAATTTTTTTATCTCCTGACCACTAGGTGGCACTGCGCTGAAACACTGTAGGTAGCCCCAGGTCATGCTTGTTATAACACACACCAAGTTTGGTCCCAATACACCAAATCGTTGGTGTAAATCGTTGCCTCACATCCATTTTTGTGTGCTTTTCGTAGAATTCGTTTGCGCATTATTCAAGAACGGTTTGACTAATCAACTGGAATTTCATAAATTTTTGCCAGCGTTGTCTGAAGATGATCTGAGCCAATTTTGGTGAAAATCAAACAAACCGTCTAGGACTAGTTCGAAAAACATTTACGAACATTTAAAAATACGGGGGGGAAAAACTAAACCTTACGACTTGGTGTTCACTCGGCATGATCCAAGGATTGAGAGAAAAAATTTATTTAGAATTTTGATTTTGTGCCTTATGGTTCATAAGTTACTAGCATAAACATGAGTGAAAATTTGGACAAGTGGTGGCACTAGAGGGTGAGTTAGAGACTCCAAATTTGCTATGATTGATGATGAGACTGTCCTCTATCAGTGTGCCAAATTACACAACTTTCCCACAAGCGGTTCAATGGGATGCCATAAACCCTAGAGCAGAAGAAATGAAAGAAGAAGAAGAAGAAGAACGCTGGCGGATACAATAGGTGCCTACGCCCCTTCGGTGCACGGCCCCTATTAAACAGAGTGCAATGACATTTAAAATAAACTATCTAATTTTGCTAATTTCTCTCATATTTAGCCAAATACAAATGTTTTGTAAAAATGTGTACATATTTTCATAAGGGGGTGCCTCGGGGTTGTCATATTTGGGGGTCCCTTGCATCAAAAACTTTGAAAAGCCCTGCCTACAACAATTGTTTTCAACAGAAATTTAACCAACTCCATGTCCATACCATGATCCTCCATCTTTTGAGATGATGTCTCCAGCAGGAATAATTTTGCCTGAATCATAACATGAGCAGCTGGCAGGTGCCACACAGTCACCGTTCTCATTCATATATGTTCCTTCTGCACAGCCACAGCCATCTACTGGCACAAAGTCAATAGCGCAGGTGTTGTCTGATTTGCTGAGAGATCGGCAAGTGCGATCACAGCTGGTCATCTGATAAGAGTAGACCATGGTGCTGGGACAGGTTAGTGTGTATGTTTCTGAGAAGAAAGAGACAAGAGAGCTTTCACATACAGTGTTTTTAATTTGCTTAACTTTTAAATAAAACACAAAGCGAGCTTGTTAAGCTGTTGACAACTATCAAATATTCTCAAGCCTTTCAGAGAAGAAAACTCACTGCAGGCAACATCTCTCCAGCCATCAAGAGCAATTCCTCTTGCAGCACATGCATGAACGTATGAAGACAAAGCAGCACACATGCAGTCCTCACTTCTTTCACAGTTGCAGGTGTCATATATGCAATTCTAGAAAGTATGTAAAAGTTAGAGAAAACCCTATTTCAAAAAACATTTAAGAGAAAGAATGTAATTTCACTTACTGCTTTGTAGACTTCAGGACTGATTTCAGAGTGGCAGGGGGTAAACACTGATGAGGGATCTGATAGCAGGGAACACCAATGCTGTGCATATTTCTCTGTGGGGAATGAAATTAATTTAAATGATTAGTCTTTGATGACATTTCAGAGCTATGAAGGCAAACTGTGAAAATCAAATGACAACAATAGAGTGAATTCATACCATTTTCAGTGCTAAGACTGCAAGGATTCTCAAAGGTTCTTTTGACATCAGGGCAACTTGCTCTGGTTTTCCAGGTGTTGGCAAAATCCAAAGCTGTTCCTTCCCTGAGTCCACCAATGGTTGTGAAGTCGTCAGCCTCAATGTTGTTGAAATTGCCACAAAGACCTGTAAATTGATTTGTTATTAATTAATTGAGGACATAGACCTAACTAAAGACATAAATGTAATGTAACCCCACAGAAAAAAGACAGAAAGCCTTACATAAAGATAAACATGAACATTTAATACATTAATTCAGACTTTATTCAGAGTACTGCATGAGAGAGTTAAAGATAAGAGGTCTGTAAAAATAAATACCGCATGTTTCTCCTTGGTACATTGAATTGGCTGTGATGTAAAGTTGCATTATTGGCACAAGCTGGATCTCTAGACGAAGCCCAATCCAATGGGCCTGAATGACAATGTAGAATGAGGAGGGCTTGAAAATGCTCACATCAGCTGAAAATCAAAAAATAATAATATACATAAATAATTGGCAATCAGTAATAAAGCAAAAATCAAGCAGCTCTTTGTATAAACATACTAACATATCCATACTAACTTTTTTCTAAACAATTATTCAGATGGCCCACACTAAGTTTTTGGAAATCACTTTTAAGATTTGATATTCACATTACATTTACCAAATGTGACCCTGGACCACAAAAGCAGTCTTAAGTAGCATGGGTATATTTAGCAATAGTCAAAAATACATTGTACGGGTCAAAATGAGCAAATTTTTCTTTAAAGCCAAAAATGGATATTAAGTAAAGATCATGTTCCATGAAGATTTTTTGTAAATTTCCTACCGTAAATATATCAAAACCTAATTTTTGGTTAGTAATATGCATTGCTAAGAACTTCATTTGGAAAACTTTAAAGGGGATTTTCTCAATTTAGAATTTTTTGCACCCTCAGATTGCAGATTTTCAATGAGTTATATCTCTGCCAAATACTGCTCTATCCTAACAAACCACACATCAATGGAAAACTTATTTATAAGCTTTCGGAATATGTTTAAATCTCAATTTGAAAAAATTGACCCTTATGACTGGTTTTGTGGTCCAGGATCACAAATAACCTTTCTCTGATATTAAAATTAGGCAGCGGCTATTTGCACTAAGTGTAAATAGCGATAGAGGCTATTTACACTATGTGCAAATAGCAATAGATGCTGTTCACACTAAGTGAAAACCCAGATTGGTTGCGTCAAAAAGAACGAAAAACGCAATTTGTCCTCTGCGCCTGAAGCTGAAAATTGACGACCATCTTTTGTAGTGTTGACTATCCCAGTCACACATTGGTGGGTGGAGTTAGTGTAAATAGCCTCAGCCAAAAAGGCAGGCTATTTGCACTTAGTGTAAATAGACACTGCGTTAAAGTTATCCTAGCAAATAGCAAATATATCTTTTTAAACAAAAAAAGAATATATATATATATTATTGAGAAGGCTCCAATAAATCTTCCAACCATGTCTTTACCCATATACAGTCTGATAAAGCTGTAATAACAGTGATTTACATTTTAGTGATTTACACGGCAGATTTTTAGTAGCATTGTGGAATCACTTGTTTTTTAAAAAAATAAAACAAAAAAGTCTGCAATTCCCTTATACAGTGCACTATTTGAAGTGACAGTCATGTGTAGTGGTGTCCGAAACCTATAGTGAATAGTATGGAGTGTGCTTATTTAATACATCTCAGTTAACGAGTGTTCATCTAATCCCGCGTCTCCCTAAAAGATGACGTCCACAGCACTTCTGGCACACTCAGTGTCTTTCTTCCAAAATTTTCTCTTCTCATGTTTGATTTGCCTACCCGTAAAAAGTGGCATCTGGGCTATTATTCTGTTGACCTCAATATTTCCACTGGAATCCACTTTAATCACCTAAGTTCGCAAGGGAATACATCAAAAAGAAAGTCAATGAATGTTTTCTGTTTAATATGATTTAATATGTTAAGTGGTATTTTTCTCTTCCAGTCCTTTTAAGTACTTACATTAGTTCCATTTAACAATGCCAGGGTTACCGACTTCAAACAGGTTTCGGTTTCAGTCAGACCACATTTGACCAGGTCTCCTTGAACTGTGAATTCTGTGCCTGTGCATTGCTTTAAAAAAGACAAGGATAAAAAAATAGACAAGGTTAATTTGTCCACTTGTTTAATTTGATAGTAGTCGTGACATTGTTTAGCACAATGCTTAAAAATCAATCACTAGTTTACTACTTTTAATTAGTGCAGTTAAGTTGTCTTCTAAACTGCCTTCAAGCACATACTTTGGATAGGATGTAAGTGCAGTCTCCATGAAAGGTGTAGGCTTTTCCATCATAAGTGGTAATATGGGATCCTCCCTCTACTGAGCATGCTTGCGGGCAATCCTTCTGGATACAGCTCCACTGTCCATGTTCACAGGTGCTAAATGGGAAATAATAATGTCACTGTAAACATACTTTTCAAAACATACAGTATAGTACATAATTTAATATTAAGAAATCATATCTTCAGTTGTCTAATATATTAATCATTTTTATCCCTAAATAGAGCAAATTCGGTTAATTGTGTGTGAATGTTAAATGATAAAGGCTTACCAGTCTCTGCAGCTGCTTGTGTAATTCTCCCCAGAGGCGAATATTTTACCTCCAAGGATGCAGGCGCAGTCGCTCTGCGGGATACAGCCAGAATTGTGTATATCATCAAAAACAGTGCCTGGAAGTGAGAGAAAGTGGAAAATGGGTTATTGCTCAGAAAAGAATGGACGTGTTCAGAACACCACTAAGAAATCATGTATTTAATTAATACAATGTTTCAAAGGAATTTAATATTCAATGCATATTATGCAGATTGATGACATCTGGTGGAAAAAATAAGAAAATCATAATGCCATGTAATCACTAAATGCAGTATTCCCTTCTTGTTTATAAGAATATGTTCAGACATAATTACTTACTTTTATTAGGTTTTGTATTCAGATATATATTTAGACGTTTTCAAAGATAACTTCACTGTGGTTCAGTTGTAGATTGTACCTTAAATATGCTCTGTATTTTCATAATTTTTTCATCTGTTTAACATTTTCTAACAATATTTAAAAAAAAAATTAGTTTGAGTTTGTTGAACTAACAAGTGAAACAAAAGTCATCAAGTTGTATAAAATTCCGAAAATGAACATTTTAAATTCTAATTAACATTTTTATTCTAAAATGACTGAAGATCTCTAGAGGGGTTAAACAAAACAGTATCAGATTAATCCTCTGGGCCTCTTCATTTAGGAGTCACACTTGGCTCCTTCGCGGTCAAAAGTGACCGAAGCCTTAAAAAGTAACTTATTTTTGTCTTCAGGAATATCAATGAAATACATTTTTGTTCAATAATATTTTGTGATTTTTATTTAGAATTTTCGAGGAGATTTTGTGATACTATGCAATATTTATTAAAAATTTAATGAACAATTTTTTTCCACAAGAATAGTTATTTATTTATTTAATTATTTTTCAATAAATGCAACATGTGGGTGTCAATCCTTGATTGCTGAACACCTTGTTTCAGCACAGTAGCTGATTTGTAGCTTGTACCACCAAAATATCGAATTTTTTCATATTTAATATTAATTTCCTATATCAGTCATTTTTGACCACGAAGGAGCCAAATGTTACTTTTTTTTTACCGTTTAACATATCCGAAGCATGTAGGTATTTTTTTGTGTGCTCACATAGCTAATGCAACAAAAGTCTCATCTCAATCCGATAAAGCTACGATTTTTAAAATTTCAGAACATACAATTTTTCAGTCAAAAATGACAGAAGAGGCCCACAGGGTTAAAGATAAAAGAAATTAGTGAAAAGTGAAACCAGCAAGTTCCTTTAGATAAAGAAAACCATAGTAAAACACTGTACCAGGAGGGCAGAAGCATCCATCAATGCAGTGGTGTTCACACACTTGTCCAATTTCAGGGTTTGTGCAGGTGTCAGTACAAGGATTTCCACACTCTTGGTGGATCATGGTTTCTGGGCATGGATGTGCTGTAACATACAAAAGAAGGTGACATACTATTTATAGAGCATCAATAAAAAAATAATAATACAAAGCTACAAGAAGAGGCTATGGCGATCATAAGTCTTGCTCTAAAGTTAAAACAAATATTCACAAAGGGACATGAGCTACTTGGAGAAGATGGCATACTTACGGCAAAAATACTCTGATCTCCATTCTTCAGGCTTTCCTCCTGCATGCACACACTGCCTTGAATATTCAGCGATGGATTTGCATAGGCAGAAGGATCCAGAGGTGCCATTGCAATGGCACAGGTCTTTCATGCAAACTTGGACAAATGAATCAATGGAAACCCGTCCTCTGCAATCATTGAACACTGAACTGTAGAAAATATCACGGC
The DNA here is from genome assembly GCF_049309525.1 of Garra rufa. Lineage (NCBI taxonomy): Eukaryota > Metazoa > Chordata > Actinopteri > Cypriniformes > Cyprinidae > Garra > Garra rufa. Next base: position 3,677,017 of record NC_133363.1, on the reverse strand, counting down.
AGAAATTCTGTGGGGAATGAGAAGTCACATTAAATAATTACCAACAACCAGTGGTGGGGTAATGCATTACAAGTAACTCAAGTTATATAATAATATTACTTTTAACTAACTAATATAACTAATATTACTTTTAAGTAACCAGTAAAGTAACACATTACTTTATAATTGACAAGAAAATATCTTTAAGTTACTTTTTCAAATAAGTAACGGCAGTTAATTTTCCCCCTCATTTATTGATTAAAAGCTCTCCTGTCCCCATGTTGAGAGGAATTGTAAGATGTTACTTTAGTTCTAGACTAATTTGAACATGCATTAATTCACCTCACTTACTAAAAAAAAAAAAAAAAAACTGATACAGTATTGCTTTACTTTTCTTTAAGTCTGAGGCTTTTGGTGTAAAAATGCTTTACATTTGCCAAAAATAGAACTTTTTATATTAAAAACAAACACGCAAGCCCTGCCCAGATTTAAAAAGTAACGCAAAAGTAATGTAACGCATTACTTTCCATAAAAAGTAACTAAGTAACGTAATTAGTTACTTTTTAGGGAGTAACTCAATATTGTAATGCATTACTTTTATAATTAACTTTTCCCAACACTGCCAACAACCCAGTAAAAAAAAATAATGCTACAGCTAAAAATGATGAAACCCCTAATAATGATCAAGTTTATCGACCTTGTCTTGAACACTGTATATTCTACATATAATATGCGATTATAAATATTAGCCCAAGCTATATGGGGCCCAAATTTAAGAAAATCGTGAGTAAAATGTGTAGTTTGGGACAAAAAAGACAATGGATGTTATTTTTTTGTCTTTAAGCAATGCAATTTCTGGATGGTATTAGGTTTGGGGTGTCTTTGCATGAATGTCTCTTGACTTTTTTGACTTTTGTTCTTATGGTTATGATTTTTAACGCTACCATAATAAATGTGCTAAACCTAAATTTACTACCGCCAATTTTCTTGGTCATCCATATTTGGTATTTTTACAGAAACCATTGGAATTTTAGTCTAAATGCTTGATAATTACTTTATTATAAACTTTATTTCTTACCTCATCTCCACAGTTTTCTACAAGAGGTACTGTGTCTTCCTTACAGACTTCTGTTGGACCATCCATCTTCCAGAGGTTGCCATATTCAGAAACGGACATCGTAGTTCCTAGAAAAAAAGATAAATGATTCTTCATTGTCTGTGAGTAATAATGCAAAAATTTCAGGAAGGTTACAGATATATTTCTCCATAGTCAAATAAATTAAAAGAAAATGTACCATCACTGATGAATTCATTGTAAACCTCCATTCCGTTAAAGTCTCCACAAAGTCCACACGTTTGGTTTTTGTATTTGTCATCTAACTTGACCTGAAGACCAATTAACAGTGAGTTTGCAAGTATTGAAGATCAATGTTTGTTGCATGAAGAAGAAATCCTTACCATGAATGAATCATCTTCATTCCACATGGCTTCTAGTCCAAAAACCGCCTTGACTAAAATATAAGACGTCATCTTCTCGATGAAAACTTCAGAGCTGCTGAATGGAAGTGTGACTCTACAGAAAGAGTAGTAAAATTAAGTCAAGTCACCTTTATTTCTGTTCATACAGACTGTCAAAGAAACTGTTTGCTTTTCCAACTCCCAAACCACCACCATCAAAAAACAAAGAGAAAACTAACAGCAATGAAGTCAAAAGCCAACACAGTTTAAGTCATATGCGTACAGCCTGAAGCTATACTTTATTTGATATTTAGAATCACTTACATTTGCCCATTAACACTGAGAGAGCCCTTGGTCAGCTCTATTAATGTCCCCTGCAGCTTCATGGTGATTTTGCTGATTGTGGGTTCACTGTTCAGCACCTGATGTCTCAGCTGGATGTTAAAGTCTTCATAGCTGGATGAACAGTGTGACGTCAGGATGTAGTTGCAGGACGATGGAAGCTGGAAGTAGTTCCCATCGAAGGTCTTGTAATGGTAGTTTCCCCACACACTGCAAATTTGCTCATTGTGTTGTGAACTCATTCCTGGTAATTAAAAACAGCAATTGTTTTAGTTTACTTTAAATTTGCTAATGAAGAATGAATTTTTTGAACGATTCATAGATTTTTACCTGAAATCAATTGTATTGTGGCAGTTGGAATCATGTTTGTTGTTGTGAAAACTGGAGGATTAAAAAAAAAAATTCTGTATTAATATAAGAATTTCTTTTTTTTTTTCAGTTAATAATATAAACATAATAATGGGAATCGTAAAGATGTTATATAGTTATCTTCTCATTTTAATTACTGAAATAATTTTCACAATTATGATTATATAAATTCTAAACTATTTCTTAGAAAATATTATCATTTATGCATTATGCATTAAAAGTAACGCAAGTTTCGTAATAATATAACTTTTTCCAAGTAACTAGTAAAGTAACGCATTACTTTTTAATTGACAAGAAAATATCTGAGTAATGGCAGTTTCTTTTTCCCCCATTTATTGAAATTGTGAGTAAGATGTTACTTTAGTTCTAGAATAAATCTTAACATGCAAAAAAATAATCACACTAACTTAAAAAACAGATACAGTACTCCTCAGAATGAATAAAAACAAATACAAATATTCTTATTTAATCCCATTTTATTAACCGATGTCTTTGCTGCCGACCTTCGATGATCCAATTCATCCAGACTAATAAGCAAAATTTACTCAAGATAATCTAACATTTGTTTATTGCTGAAGAGTTTACTTTTTTCATCTGCAGTCTATTGTACAGACGTCAATTTACTTTTCTCTTTGATGTGAAAAGGCTTTTACATTTGCCAAAAATTGAACTTTTTATATTAAAAATAAACAAGCAAGCCCTGCCCAGAATTAAAAAGTAGGCTAACGTAAAAGTAACGTAACGCATTACATTCCATAAAAAAGTAATTAGTTACTTTTTTATGGAGCAACTCAATATTGCAATGCATTACTTTTAAAAGTAACTTTCCCCAACACTGGTCATTACATGTAATTACATGCAAACATATAATTATTGTATTAAAAAAAAATCCACTATTTATAGAAAAATGATTCTGGCAGGGAAAAAAATAATTAATAATAAAATCCCATTAGTTAACATTAGCACACAGTTTTTACTAATATATTTTCAAATGCAAAAACACAGCTGTTCATTGTTAAGGTTTGTTAATGCTACTCCAGTCCATTAAATAATATTGATTTTAATAAAATATTAGTAAATAACGAAAACTTGCCATTTTTGCCTTTTTATGGTTAGTACTAGAATTAATAATTGGAACCTTATTATAAAGTATTGCCAATATTAAAAACATTTTATAATCAATATAAATGAAATTAAATGCTTTGAATTTAGAAACACTTGCTATAAATGAGTCTTACTGGTTTGTGTTGCCGCAAGTCCAACAGACATTGTCACCCATATCAGCGCTCCTATAGACATGCTCTTTATCCTCTCCATGGTTTATGTGGAGCGTTGAGCTCTCCACAAGTTCAATGAGACAGACACAGACCCATACTCAGAGTTTTATAGCTCTTGTCCCTCGGAAGGGACGTAAGATTGAACTAAAGGTGGGGCCACTTGTTTATTTTGCATGACAGCATAATGTAACATATAGCTGATAGATTAACATACCTGTGTTTAGATTGCATTAATAAATCAAGCTCAAATTGGAAACTAATATTAGAAACTAAATTGATTTAATGTTGAAAAATGCTATTCTAAATTATTTAATACTAATAAGTTTGAAGCCACTTCAACATATATTCAATCAACTATATTGATGTAAAAAAATGTATTTCTTTTTTCAACCATGCATCCCTTTGTTTATTCAATCTTTATTGCACCATATTTACTTATTAAATTTCAGGTAAATTTCACAACAACAAAAAAATTACAAAGAAAAGACAAGTAACATATTGAATAAAAAATGACATTCTGAAGTAGAAAGGGTGACATTTTTCTTTTATTTACAACTTTTGAAATTTTTTCAAGTACACAAATGTAATTAAATGTCTATTATTATAATTATACGTAGTCTTTTTTAGTATTATACCATTAAAGCATGTCAATTTGATTTAGATTGAGCTCATTCTAGTTTAGTTACTAACATTTTTTGGGACTTTTTCTTTAACTTTTTTATTAAAGACTTTGTTTTATCTTGAACCTCACTACACTCTTAAAAATAAAGGTGCTTCAGGATGCCATAGAAGAACCTTTCTGGTCTAAATTGTTCCATAAAGAACCTTAAACATCTGTTTCACAAAAGGTTCTTTGTGGTGAAATGTTCTTCAGATTATAAAAAGGTAAGAAAGAGCTGGTTCTTTAAAGAACCTTTGACTGAACGGTTCTTTGCGGAACCAAAAATGGTTCTTCTATGGCATCGCTTTGAAGAACCTTTTAAAGCACCTTTATTTTTAAGAGTGTGTCAAAATGCTGAAAACCTGCTAGAAAATACCATAAAGATTCGAAATAAAGCACTTTCTGGAAGTATATAGTTGTAAATGTAAATGTTTGTGGCTTTGGTGTGCCTTTTCTCTAATGCAAGAGAAAGGATTGCAACAATGCATGGGGTGGGGAACTCTTTTGAACTAATGATATATAAATATTGAGTCTTTGGTACATCAATCCTCAAAAGTGACGCAAGCTTGTGAACACCTTAACAAAACTTTGGGCGCTGCGTTACTTTTAGCGCAAGGAAATGTTTTTGCATAATAGGAATTATTGCTTGTGACGAATAGAGTGACTCATAGGATTTTTCCAGGATCTGCATCCTGATTAAAGGATATTTTAGAAAAGATACCAGAATGTAAATAACAAATGATGAATTTTAAAAAAGATTCTCTTTCATGAAATATGTGTACAATTTGTTTTAAACATATATTAATGAAGCCTGCTGTTAAGTGTCATATTCAGAATTTATGAGTTATATCAAAAGCATCATTTTTTAAATTTGTTTTATTGTGATTATTATTTTTTTATTATTAAAACGAGGTAATCTAATCCTCAAAATCTTCCAAAATACCCTAACCTCTGGTTTGTCATGTTAGAGGACGTATCCAGCCACCAAGCCTATGAAAAGTGTTTGCTAAAAGCGGGATCTGGCATGTTTTCTCACGGTCTTCATCACACTCTTCTATATGCTGCATTATCTCACAAGCACAAAGCAAACAGATGGAGCTTAATATGGTCTTTGGGCTAAACTGGATTCAGGATTCAGAAATTATCTCAATGGCTCAACAGCATAATTCAAACACACATTGCCATGATTAATACTGTGCCACGGCATGGGATATGCAACTAAAGATTAAAATGAGGTATGTTAAAGCCCTTATGTACAGATTACTTTCGCAATGCTTGAATAAATAGACTTGAGGGAGAGAACCGGAAATACTGAAGGGTAAAAACATTTACCTTTACTTAAAGAATGATTTATAAATGACTTGATTAACAACTAAAAATTATTTGCGATGTTCTTCATTTTAAGTCATTTTAGAAAACAACATCTGCTAATTGAATTGAATAAATGTTCCTTATAAATCTGTCGCATAATATTGCAAAGCGAGTCGTTCACTGAAAAAAAGTGAAATGACTGTGTTTAAAACTCTAGTTTAAACCTGTTTTGTTTAGTTTGTTGAAAAGCAAATACCACTCCCCAAAGACAAAAAGAAAAGAAACAATTTTGTTTAAATAGTATTATTGCTTGACGCCAGAGTTGTGTTGTGCACTGAGACAGAGACTGAGAAATTATTTTTCAAGTTTTTTCATGCACTTGTCAAGTTTGAGATTTTGGGCTTTTTGGTTGTTCATAAAGTGTTTTTTTCAGACTAGTGGAAAGAAAACACCCAAAAGACACTGTTAAGTGTTTCTTTTATAGCACTTTATCTATTTGTGTCAAAAGATTTCAATTACAATACTTATAATGTTTTTAAAGGCCATTTTCTCCTACACTGAGGCATAAATCTCCACTTCAGTAGCACTAACACACATCAAACTTCACATTTTTATTCCTGTCTATATCCTGAAGGTTTTTACAGAGGGATTTGTTCATATATAATTTGCTTAAACATTTTATTTTTTCTGAATTATGGAGTGACAAAATGAGAGACCCAAAATTCCCTCTGTAAAAACATTTGACTCTAATATGTCGAAATAAATTAATCAAGAATTTTGAAAATGACTTCATCCAGTGTTTCGATGTTTGTACTAGAAATGTATGCAAATTAGCGCATATTTTATTAAATTATGTCTCATTTGCATATCAAAACCTAACATTTTAGAAAACTTGTAATACAAAAAATGTTAGCAATTATCAATGTAATCAACCAGCTGAGTAAGTAAGGTGATAACTATTAGTTAATGTTTTTTACCCTATTTACCTGCAGTCTCGCGCCTTAAATCAGATTTTAAGATTTGAACCAAACAATAAAGATATCTAAAACAAAATGCTTTTTAAAAAAAGCTTGTCCAAATTACAAAATTGTTTTGTTTAGTTTGTCGAAAAGCAAATAGCTAGTGGAAAAACAAACCCTAAATACACTGTTAAGTGATTATTTTATAGCACTTTATCTATTTGTGTCAATAGATTTCAACAACAATACATATTTTTAAAGGCCATTTTGAAAAATGAGGTTTTTTGTTCTACACTGAGCCATAAATCTCCACTTCAGTATTACTTACGCAAACCAAACTTTACATTTTTATTCCTGTCTATATCCTGAAGGTTTTTACAGAGGGGTTTGTTCATATGTAATTTGCTTGATTTTTATACAACATTTTATTCCCCCAAAAACTGTCAAAATTATTTAGTGACTAAATGAGAGACCCAAAATTCCCTCTGTAAAAACTTTTCACTCTAATATGTCAAATATAGTACATAAGCAAAAAATATGATGCATTTTAAAAAAAAAAGACACATTAAGGTGTTCTGAGGTTTAAGAATGTCTAAAAATGTTTTTAGTTTTATCTGATGAAAATTCTATGATTTGTCTAATGATTTTTTCATGTATAATTTGCTTGATTTCATACATTTTATTCCCCAAAAAACTGCAAAAAATTTAGTTTTCTGAATTATGGAGTGACACAAAATTCCCTCTGTAAAAACATTTGAGTCTAATATCAAAAAAAACTAAACAAGAATTTTGAAATCCAGTGTTTAGTTTTTTTGTACTAGAAATTTAAATTAAAACCTAACTTGTTAGAAAACTTGTAATACAAAAATTGTTTGCAAATATCAATGTAATCAATCAACTGAGTAAGTAAGGTGATAACTATTAGTTAATTTTTACCTTATTCACCTGCAGTCTCTCACTTTAAATCAGATTTTAAGGTTTGAACCAAACCATAAAGATATCTAAAAAATAAAATACTTTTTAAAAAAGTTTGTCTAAATTACATTAAATATATTTTTTTCAGTCTATATGATGATGATATATGTTTTATGAATGCACAATAGATTAAAAAAAATCAAATGATAATGCTTGAAGTGTATCTTCCACTGTAAGTGTATTAAAATGAAACATAAACTACTGAATGAAATCATTAAGACAAGGATGTTTCTATTCGTGTAAAAGTAACATTTACTTGATCAAAAAATGCATAGTTAAAATTGTTAGGTTGTCAACACCCTATCTTCTGGATCAACTACTATTTACTCTAACATTATGTTACATAATCCTTAACAAATCATGTTAATATGCCGATTTAATAAACCTTATTTAATATTAACACACTTGTTGATTAGAAAAGTAGAAAATGTTCAAATACAATTACATTTGTGTGTGTATCTGACCTGTTGGTCTTTTGAGAAATAAAGATGTTTGAATGCACTACTGTCTTAAAGGAAGAATGTAAACTGGATCCAAACAGAAAGAACTGGACAAGATGATAAATACATACAAGTAAGATGTTTGTTTATTTATTTCTTTTAATATACTCAATACAAATATATTAAAGTAAATATTTAGTATTATATTATTTATGTTCTGTGTTGCTTTCACATTGAAGTTACAGATACAAGAATGTCCCTATCTAGGTTTTTAATGTAACAGAAGCAGTGATTTTACATTGTCTTTGATTGAAAACAATTCTGTTTAAAATTTGCATTGCTCAGATGAAGTCATACTGAACTTTAGGAAAGGTTATTCAGTAAACTTGATATATTTAGGGTTAAAATGTTAGTTTTAGTTACCTGAGTGATATTTCTGTACAGTAATGTATATAAAAACAGCAAGAAGAGTAACAAGTACACTGCATTTTTGCAATATGAATTTGAAACAATAACAAGAGATGAACTGAGACAAAAATTGTTTAATTCATTACATATTCATCAATACAATTATACTTTATTTTACAATTAGTTTAAGCACAATTAATACATTAATACAATTAAATTAGTGCTGTGCATTGATCCCTCTTGTTGTCATCCTCCTGCAAATGTAACATAACCTATTACTATTAACATTTTTACATAATATTTATTCAACTCTCACAATTCTGACTTTTTTTCTCATTAATGCATATTTTATATGCGATAGTTTACATCTCCTAATTTGGACTTTACAACTTGATTTTACTAAACAATAGTGAGTTTATCAATTCTGAGGGGAAAAAAGACAGAAGTGTGGAATAAAAACAGTTCCCTCTCAGTCGGTCTCTACGACGTCACGTCGGAGACCGACGAATTGGGATATCGCTTTAGAGATACCAATCCTCTTCGTGTGTAAACTAAACGAGCCAATGCACATTGGCATGCATGATTGCATCCAGCTGTCGCTGATCACAGCGTGAGCATAAATACACAGCAGGTGCAATGCATAGACAGCATTTCGCATCGGAGCCGATCTTCTCAATGAGAGACGCAACGAGCCATTCTTACAAGAAAGAACTCTTCACTGCGGTGTTGGCGGTACGGCGCGTCAGCGGTGGTGGTCTCCTGTGGGTGGAAAAAGCGCGCAGTCAAGGATTGCACTACCTGCCTTCTGTGTCGCAGCGGCCATCTCCCCTGTGTGCTTCAGCACTGAGCAGTTTTCTAAAAGAGTATCACGGGTGAACGTCTTTTTAAAGACGAGGTGTTTGAAACACAATGCCGTTTCACCCGTGCGTTTCTGGATGCGGTCGTTACCTGGCGCCAGGTGATGGTCACGATCGCTGTCTGACGTGTCTGGGTATTGAGCACGCTCAGGCGGCGTTTGTGGATGAGTCATGCTGTCATTGCGGCGGCATGTCCATCACGGAGCTGCGGACCAGACTCCGCTTCCTGCAAAGGGGCGGGGTGCCAGTTCCTCTGCCCAGATCTACCGTTCCCCCCGGCAAACGCCGGGGGGACTCTACCTCTGGCAGAGGGCTGACTGGTCTGACGGTGACGGTGGGGAATTTCCCGGCGGATAATCCGCTGGGGGTTCCTCCTTCCACCGACAGTCCGTTCCATCCGGAGCTCCCAGAAGAGTGTTCGGGTCCTCCTCGTGAGGTACCGCTCATTACTTTTGGGGCTCCCCCTGACGACCGGATGTCAATCGCTGCATCGGGGGGTGAGCCAGACTTCTCGGGGGAGGACGATTCCGGATCGCTGCCGTCCACTGGGCGGTCAGCGGTGCCGGATACCGACCCCGAAATGATGGCTATGCTTTCCCGGGCCGCCGAGAGGGTAGGGCTTGAATGGAACCCTCCATCACGTCCCGACCCCTCTCGGCTGGATGACTGGTATCTTGGGGTGGCCCGCGCTGGTTCTCAGCGTCCCACCCCAGTGCCCTTCTTCCCGGAGGTGCATGACGAGCTTACTGGGACGTGGACGGCACCTTTTACTGCCAGAAACCGCTCCAGTGGCACGTCCTCCCTCACCACCCTTGATGGCGGACCAGCGCGGGGGTACGCGGCTGTCCCGCCGGTGGAGCGTGCGGTGGCGATGCAATTGTGTCCCGGCGCCGCTTCCACTTGGCGGGGCAACCCGTTGCTCCCCTCCCGGGCCTGTAGGCACTCGTCGGCTCTGATCGGCAGTGCCTACACGGCTTGTGGCGCTGCTGGCTCCGCCCTACACGCTATGGCGTTGTTACAGGTCCATCAGGCCCAGGCACTGAAGGACCTGTACGAGGGTGGTCACGACCCGGAAGTTCTACGTGAACTCCGTATCGCTACGGACCTCGCGCTACGAGCGACGAAGGTTACGGCGCGGTCTCTGGGTCGTGCGATGTCCACGATGGTGGTCCAGGAACGCCATCTCTGGCTGTGTCTGGCCGACATGAGGGAAGCAGACAAGGTCAGGTTCCTGAATGCCCCCGTGTCCCAGACCGGCCTCTTCGGCGACGCGGTCGAAAATTTCGCCCAGCAGTTTTCGGCCGCCCAGAAGCAGACTGAGGCCATCAGTCATATCCTGCCCCGGCGTGCTCCCGCTGCTGCCTCCACCCAGCCGCCGGCGGCACCTCGGTCTGCTCGTCGCCGAGGGCGGCCCCCTGCCTCCGCCCCCGCTCCACAGCAGCCTGCGCAGCAGCCTTCACGGCGGCGCCGTGGAGCCGGTCCCAGGGCGGCCGCCCCGCCCGTCCAGGCTCCCACCAAGACCAGTGGGAAACGCAAGAACAAAAGTCCCTGAGACGGGCGACCCAGAGATGGAGGAAGCTGCTCTTCGGGAGATGGTGATCGCACCACTCCCTCCCCCGGAGGAGGGCCGGGCGGAGAATCTTTTGTTTCCTTTAAAAAAGTTTCTTTTAAGAAACCCGTCATCGGCCTCACGGTCGGTGACACCCAAATTTTCAATAAAAGAGCAGTTTCTACTATCTCTGGGTCCCCAGAGGGGACAGCGGGTGTTGCACGGGTTAGCCCCGGGCTTCACCCCCTCTCCCCTCCCGCCAGCAAATGGCGCTGGGCGGTTGGAGAGTGCGGTAAGACGGACTACTCACGCACCAGCTGCCAGAACGCAGGTAAATGTCTTGCACACACCACACACAGACACTCTGACCCCGCTTCGGACCGGCACAGAGACGCCCGAGCGGGGTCCCTGCGTTCCACCTCGCTGCCCCCCCGCAGGTACGTCAGTGGTCCCGCTGGTCCCTCTTGTACGTTGGCTGGGGGCCTGGAGAGGGCTTCCCAGTCCGTCTTGCTGGCTCCTCCGGACCATCAGGCTCGGCTACGCGATTCAGTTCGCCCGGCGTCCGCCTCGGTTCAGGGGCATCCACTTCACTACAGTGAAAGTAGCAGATGCCCCTGTCCTACGGGCAGAGATTGCTACCTTGCTGGCGAAGAAAGCAATAGAGCCGGTCCCTCTAGCCGATATGAAGACAGGGTTTTACAGCCCCTACTTCATAGTACCCAAGAAAAGCGGCGGTTTACGACCGATCCTGGACCTGCGCATCTTGAATCGAGCTCTTCACAAGCTACCTTTCAGAATGCTCACACAAAAACACATCCTCAGATGTGTTCGTCCCCAGGATTGGTTCGCAGCGATCGACCTGAAGGACGCGTACTTTCATGTTTCGATCCTTCCGCGCCACAGACCATTTCTGCGGTTCGCGTTCGAAGGCAGAGCATATCAGTACAAGGTCCTGCCCTTCGGGCTGTCCCTCTCCCCCCGTGTCTTCACGAAAGTCGCGGAGGCGGCCCTTGTTCCCCTCAAGGAACAGGGCGTTCGTATCCTCAACTACCTCGACGACTGGCTGATACTAGCACACTCTCGAGAGCAGTTATGCGAACACAGGGACCTGGTGTTGGCACACCTCGCCCGCTTGGGCCTTCGGGTCAACTGGGAAAAGAGCAAACTCTCCCCCGTGCAGAGGATCTCTTTTCTTGGTGTGGAACTGGACTCGGTCAGCCAAACAGCTCGCCTCACGCAAGAGCGGGCTCAGTCGGTGCTGAACTGCTTGAATACGTTCAAGAGCAGAGAAGTGGTCCCACTGAAACAGTTTCAGAGGCTCCTGGGGCATATGGCAGCAGCTACGGCAGTTTTACCGCTTGGCCTGCTCCATATGAGGCCACTTCAGCACTGGCTTCATGGCCGAGTCCCGAGGAGAGCGTGGCAGCGCGGCACTCTCCGGGTCAAAGTAACCTCGGCCTGTCGCCTAACCTTCACCCCGTGGTCAGACCTAGCTTTTCTTCGGGCAGGAGTTCCCTTAGAACAGGTCTCCAGGCACGCTGTGGTACACACGGATGCCTCCACCACCGGTTGGGGAGCCACGTACAACGGGCAGGCAGTGTCGGGGGTTTGGACGAGCCCCCAGCTACACTGGCACATCAACTGCCTAGAGCTGCTGGCAGTACGCCTTGCCTTGAACCGTCTCAAAGGGCGCCTTCGAGGCAAACACGTGCTGGTCCGTACGGACAACACTGCGACCGTTGCGTACATCAACCGACAAGGTGGTCTACGCTCCCGTCGCATGTCGCAGCTCGCCCGTTCTCTCCTCCTCTGGAGTCAGAAGCATCTGAGGTCGCTTCGTGCCATTCACATTCCGGGTTTGCTCAACCGTGCAGCCGACGAGCTCTCACGAGCTGCGCTTCCCGGAGAGTGGAGACTCCATCCCCAGTCGGTCCAGCTGATCTGGAGACGTTTCGGGAAAGCTCAGGTAGACCTGTTTGCTTCTCCAGAGACGTCCCACTGCCAGCTCTTTTACTCCCTGACCGAGGGTACACTCGGCACGGACTCCCTGGCATGCAGCTGGCCACGGGGCCTTCGCAAGTATGCGTTTCCCCCAGTGAGCCTTCTCGCACAGACACTGTGCAAGGTCAGGGAGGACGAGGAGCAGGTCCTGTTAGTGGCGCCTTACTGGCCTACTCGGACCTGGTTCCCAGAACTGATGCTCCTCGCGACAGCCCCTCCCTGGCGGATTCCTCTGAGGAAGGATTTACTGACTCAGAGACGGGGCACCCTGTGGCACCCGCGTCCAGACCTCTGGAAACTACATGTCTGGTCCCTGGACGGGACGCGGAGGTTCTGAGTGATCTACCCCAAGGAGTGGTAGACACCATCACTTCGGCGAGAGCTGCATCCACGAGACATGCTTACGCCTTGAAGTGGAACCTGTTCGTCGAATGGGCTTTCTCAAGAAATGAGGATCCCCGAAGATGCTCGGTCGGAGTCGTGCTTACCTTTTTGCAGCAAGGGTTGGAGCGTAGGCTGTCACCCTCCACCCTTAAGGTCTATGTAGCCGCTATTTCTGCAAACCATGACCCCGTTAAAAAAAGAAAAAAAAAAAGGCACGACCTGGTCGTCAGGTTTCTCAGGGGAGCCAGGAGGTTAAATCCTCCTAGGCCCCCCTCCGTACCCTCTTGGGACCTGTCTCTGGTGCTCACAGCACTACAGCGGGTCCCCTTTGAGCCTTTACAGTCAGTCGAGCTGAAGTATCTCTCTATGAAGACTCTGCTCCTGCTGGCATTGGCCTCCATCAAGAGGGTAGGGGACCTGCAGGCGTTTTCGGTCGACGATTCGTGCCTTCAGTTCGGGCCGGCAGATTCCCAGGTAACCCTGAGGCCCCGGCCTGGCTACGTGCCCAAGGTTCCCACTACTCCCTTCAGGGACCAAGTGGTGAGCCTGCAAGCGCTGCCCCCGGAGGAGGCAGACCCAGCCCTAGCTTTGCTTTGTCCCGTCCGAGCATTAAGATGCTACGTCGACCGGACGCAAAGCTTCAGGACCTCAGATCAGCTCTTTATTTGTCACGGAGGACGGCAGAAGGGGAAGGCCGTCTCCAAGCAGAGGATGGCACACTGGATAGTGGATGCCATCGCCTTGGCTTATCAAGCTCAGGGCGTGCCCTGCCCGGTCAGGTTGCGAGCTCACTCTACTAGGAGTATTGCATCCTCCTGGGCGCTGGCTCGTGGCGCCTCGCTATCTGACATTTGTAGAGCTGCGGGTTGGGCGACCCCTAACACGTTCGCTAGGTTTTATAGCCTTCGTGTAGAGCCAGTCTCCTCCTGTGTTCTCACCTCAAACGGGTAGAAGCACTGAGAGGCACTGGCTCAGGTCGGCTTGCTATCTTCTCCAGAGTGTCCATGAAGACCCTGTCGAGTCCTCCTTCCTCGGCTCCAGACGTAGCGGAGCGTCTAGGCGCCAGGCCTCTCTCGATGAATCTTTAGAACCGATAGAAGGCTTAGGATACATGAGAGACTTAAGTGAATCCCATATGTCTTCCACGGTACCCACAGAGACCGTGTTTCCCCGGTAACCTTCTACCATCTTCACGAGGGTTCAATCACCTCCATTCTTCCATATGTCCTAATTGAGCCATATGCGTATTGCTCCGAACCTCCTCCGGGATGGGTGGGAGCTCCGCACGTTCCCAGTGCTCCAGCTTCACTAAGTAGGTAGTGCTATGTTATACAGTGACTGGTCTTTTCTGATCCGCCCTTGGCCTTAGCAAAAATTGGAGGCCAGGTGGCTTGCTCAGGACACTGGAGGGGGGCAGCAGCTGCGGCGCTTTGCTAGGGATCCCAATTCGTCGGTCTCCGACGTGACGTCGTAGAGACCGACTGAGAGGGAACGTCTTGGTTACGTATGTAACCCTCGTTCCCTGAAGGAGGGAACGGAGACGTCACGTCCCGTCGCCTCAGCTGCTGTACCACCGCTGTGCGGCCGGACCCAAGCTCGGCTCCTCAGCGAAATCCTGTCTATGCATTGCACCTGCTGTGTATTTATGCTCACGCTGTGATCAGCGACAGCTGGATGCAATCATGCATGCCAATGTGCATTGGCTCGTTTAGTTTACACACGAAGAGGATTGGTATCTCTAAAGCGATATCCCAATTCGTCGGTCTCCGACGTGACGTCTCCGTTCCCTCCTTCAGGGAACGAGGGTTACATACGTAACCAAGACGATTCCATGAAAGTGTTACAAGCAATAGAATTATTAGAGTTTATTAAAGAGTTTTTTTTCCTGAAAAAAGGGAGTTTTCTTTAGAAATGTACATGAATGTAAAATTTAGAGAAGAATTGCAATAAATTAATAATACATTTACAGTGTGAATGGTCTATATTCAAAGAGTAAATGCGGATGTTTGGATGGAAATACTTTTTAACAAAATTAGAACAGTCAACACAAAACAAAACCCTTTACAATAAACACAGTCTCAAAATAAATGATTGATTGTTTCTTCAGACTGAAGACAAAAAGAGCGATTGGGGCAAATACTGTTGTTAAATTTAGCAAGTTTGTAATTTACCGGATAGCAATTATGATTCATTTTAATAGAGACTTCAACAACTTGATAAGATTTTTTGTCGAAGAAGTCAAAACTCTTCCCATTCTGTATCACTAAATATGTTATTGCAACTTATTACACGGCTCTTTGGAATGCTTGATTCTGATTGGTCAGTTGAGACATTTGCAGGTTCGTTCTTTTCAAATAATCACCGCTCCAAAGTAATAACGCATAGCCGGTACTACTTGTATGTTTAAAATCCCTCCGTGCCAACAAAGATATTACCGTTTGGCGCCATCTTGTGACAAACACTGGACAACCACAATTAACAATGCAAAATTTCGACATTAATCTATTTAAATTGTCTTACTAACGTACATAGTTTGAATGTTAGTCACGTGGTACTATATCGTTTCGCGGAAGGATAAAAATGTTAATTTAAAACAAATATGCCAATAAAAGGTTTCAAATTCATATTAATTTCCAGTTTTATTCCTTATGTGGCAAGTAGCCGTGTAATAAGCGGGATAATGTACAGGCAGCCTGTAGTTATCGCGAAATAAGCCCCTTCAGTGTGATACAAGACCCTCCGCTTCACGTCGGGTCCTGATCACACTGTCGGGGCTTATTTCTGCGATAACTACCGGCTGCCTGTACATTATCCCTTACTTGCAGAATGTTTACAAATACACAGTATAGATTATATTTTCCATAAACAATAATGACAATTTACACAGATCAAAAGCCCCAGGTAAACCAAAGGTAACGCTATACTTTACATTGCACTCTTTTTTTTTAGTTGTGAAGTTGATGCAAATATGTGCTGAATTATAAATATTGTTGTTTTAGGAAGATACTGACAAAATCTTCTATTTACAAATACTATTTACAAATGAAAGCTCACATAGTTTTTCAAACACTTACGGAGCACAGTACTTTTGGGGTTATTTATTTATTTATTTATTCACAACAACAATTGTGTCCCGCTTAATAATTCATCAGATAATAATATGCACAACATGTCAGACAATGGCAGTATATCAAAAAAGGATACAAAATGTAACCGTGTGCTATACAGGGATGATTATAAGGGCTGTTATATATGTTCCCTGTTATATAAAGCACCTCAACTTTTACATTTAATTTTGATGCTTAAATAATCAAAATACAGTTGAGGTCAAACATTTTTTATAAATGACTGCGTTCAAAAGTTTTCATACACTTGATTCTTAATACTATGTTGTTACCTGAATGATCTGTTTTTTTGGTCATCATGTTTGTTCTGAACAGTTAAACTGTTTTTCAGAAAAATCCTTCAGCTCCCACAAATTGTTATTGTGTACTTGAACCCTTTCCAACAATGACTGTATGATTTTGAGATCCATCTTTTCACACTGAGGACAACTGAGGGACTCATATGCAACTATTACAGAAGGTTCAAACACTCACTGATGCTCCAGAAGGAAAAAACATGCATTAAGAGCTGGGGTGAAAATTTTTGAAAATAATGAATATGTGTAGGCTACATTTTTTTTATTTTGTTTAAATATAATATTTTTTTCCATTTGGTACTGTCCTTCAGAGGCTACAGAAGATACATGTTTCCAAGAAGACAAAATAAGTAAAAATTTACCCTAATTTTCAAATTCCTCTTAATGCATGTTTTTTTTTTCTGTAATAGTTGCATATGAGTCCCTCAGTTGTCCTCAGTGTGAAAAGATGGATCTCAAAATCATACAGTCATTGTTGGAAAGGGTTCAAATACACAATAACAATTTGTGGGAGCTGAAGGATTTTTCTGAAGAACAGCAGGCAGTTTAACAAGTCACTAAACAAAGTCACTAATCACTAAACAAAAAACAGCTGTGGATCATTCAGGTAACAACACAGTATTGGGAATTAAGTGTATGAAAACTTTTGAACGCAGTCATTTTTATAAATTCAACTTTTATTTTCTCTTGTGGACACCATGTAAACGTCTTTAATGTGAAATAGCTTATTCAAGTCTGTACTAAATAAAAAATAACATGCAGTTTGTATGATCCCTCTTATTTTGACCTCAGCTGTCAGCATTGGTTGTATGTTAGTTCTTTACTGAAATATGTCTTCATTGTGAACATGTTGACAGCGAACTCCTTTGAGACAGTGGCTGCTGAGGAGAGGACAGACCACAGTGACCACAGAAGGAGGACATGCGTCAGTCAGGACAGTGTCGATCCCCAATGCGGCGACCAATCGTGTGGTGGGCCGCTGGCTGGTGGGCTGCAGTGGGCTGGTTCTGGGAGCTGTGGTGCTGGGAGGAGTTACCAGGTAAAAACAAAAGTTCAGTTATACCTTATGAAGTCACCTGCACCAGAGATGTTCACAAGTTTTTAACTTGGAGTCTGAGTCAAGTTTGAGTCTTTGGTCACAAGTCCGAATTGAGTCTCAAGTCATTTAATCCCATTCAGAATCCTCATGTATTGAAATCTTCCTATTTACAAAGCTTTTTTTATAGGCTATAGACAAAATATATGATCTATAATCTGCTTTTTTTGTAATGTACATCCAGCCTGTAATACATTACCATTAGGGGTGCAACAGTTCAACTTACTCACGGTTCGGTTTCAGAGTCACGGTTTCGGTACGGTTCAGTATGTGCTATGTTTAGGGAAAAAGATTAAAAAGTAAAGAAATAAGAACAATCTATCTAACTACAAGCAACAGCACAAATAAACACAATAGAGTAAAGATACAAATAAAATAAACAATGATTTTTCATTTTTTTAGGTAGGTCTAACATTAGTTTTTAGGTACAGAAACTGAATAAAATGATCAAATGTAAAAAAGCTTTGCATATTTTACAGTATAAATTGAAGCTTAATCTTTATTAAAGTTACAAAAGCTATTCAATCAAGAGCAGTGAGTGATTTCCTTGTTGTTGCTGTTTGGTAAATATTAAGAAATTGCTGTTCAGGGTTTTCCTCCTGAAGACTTTTTTTTTTTTTTTTACTTAAAAGCATTATCTACCAAAAATGTCTACAATAATCAAAATGTTCTCATTTTGAGCAGAAAAGAGCCCTCTAACATCCATATTCCTAATTATAATTAGCCTACATGATTATTTTGAAATGTTCTTAGCCTACAGAATAATAATGCTAAATTTAGATCAGAAACATCTTGTCACATCTGGTTTGAACATTCAGAGTCAAAGGTTATTGATAGAAAGAAAAATAACTAGATGTTACATTGTTTTTCTGCTGTGTTTTAGTGAAAGTAATTTATAATTTTCCTGCTCACCGTGTTTCTGTTGTTAAAATGACAGCTTCATGGCGCTGGTGTGCGTCTGGATTGAGAGAGACAAAGTGCATGGAGCTGAAAGGGCTTGAATAAAGTGTGTTTGGCCTCAGGTTAAATACTAGAGTATATAGCACTGAAAGATATTTGCCATAAATGACACTGAGCGCTTGTTATGTGATCCGCTCCGCTGTTTTGAAGCGCTGCTCACTTAAAATGGTGCTGCTGTTCCGGCTCGTGGTCTGTCTTTTGAATATCACTTATAAAAGTATTTAAGGATAAAAGACTCAGTTTTCTTTTAAAATATTCATGAGCTCTTTTCCTCAAGTCGAGTCATTTCAGGTCGAGTCTGAAGTCTATAAAAATGCGACTTGAGTCCGTGTCACTAACTCGAGTGCCCATCTCTGACCTGCACAAAGTCAAATATGAATAGACAAAAATCTAATGTCAATTGTGTGTAGTCATTTAATATTTAGTAAGCTAGACCCTTTCTGCTCCTGATGTAACCAGAACAGAAAACCTCCCATGCAGTTACCAATAATTTAATGGTGGTTTTAATTGTATGACTTTAAAATGAAACCATTAAAATGAAGCTGCTAATAAAAAAATATATATATATATAATAAAATTAACCAATATGTATGGTGTATATGAACACGTATGTTCGATGTTTGCTATTGGGCTCTGTTTAGTGTTTCAGTAGGATTACCATAATTACTCATATCAAAGGACAGTGCATTTTATAGCATGGATTTTTACTTTGCTATTGCAGCAAATGGGAAAGCAAAAATTATATGTTGTAACTGCCGTTCAATACTGTATAAATGTAGCTACAGTGCCTTGCAAAAGTATTCATACCCCTTCATTTTTTCACGTTTTGTTGCAGCATTATGTTAATCTGCTTTAAATTACTTTTTTCAACATCTCATACACCATAATGACAAAGCAGAAAACAGGTTTGTAACAACTTTGCAAATTTATTAGAAATAAAAAACTGAAAAGATCCCGTTGCATAAGTATTCATACCCTTTTCTGGTGCACTGGAAATTTCGCTCAGGAGCATTCATATTGCTTCTAGATGTTCCTACACTTGGAGTGGAGTTAAACTGTGGCAAATTCATTTGAATGAGTCTGATTTAGAAAGACACACACCTCTCAGAAAAGGTCTAACAGCTGAAAATGCATCTCAGAGCAAAAACCAAGATAACTGCCTGTAGAGCTCAGTGACAGACTTGCGTTAAGGAGATGATCTAGAGAAGAGTTCAGAAACAAATCTGCTGCATTGAAGGTTGACAGAAGCATTCTCCATAATGGAAGACGATTGGAACAACTAGGACTCTAGAAAATGTCTGCCAGCCCCCATCCAAGCTGACAGAGATGGAGAGGAGAAAAGGTGAGGCAAAGAATGGCAGATAATTGCCAAATGCAGATGTGCAAAGATGGTCACATCAGACCCAAAAAGACTTGAGGCTGTAAAGGTGCTTCAACTATGGACTGAGTTAAGGGGATGAATACTTATGCAATCTACTTTTTACAGTGTTTTTTTAATTAATTTGTAAAATTTGCAAATCTGGTTTTTGCTTTGTCATTTTTATGGAGTATGGAGTGCAAACTGATGTGGGGAAAACTAATTTAAAGCAGTTTAACATAATGCTGCAACAAAACAAAATGTGGAAAAAAAAGAATACTTTTGCAAGGCGCTGTAACTATGACAGTTTCTGCTTCTAAAAACCTTGAAAATGTAAAAGGGTCCATAACTCACCAGTCACCTGAAGCAATAATGTTATGTTGGTTTTACTCTCAAGCTATAATGAGTATTTGTGAGGAAAAACCCTCTGATGCAACACTGTGTTGTGAGCCACACTTTGAAGAGAATCAAAAAGAGAATCAAGCTGTCATGACTAATAACTCCCTTAGTGTAATGGTGCAGACGTTTGATAATAACTCCATTGCCGCCGTGAGTATCTGTTTCTGTCAGTCCAACAGGAATACTTGTTATGTGCATGAGATATGTTTCTGACCTTACTGCTTGCTGTCTGGACAGACTTACACTCACTAACTGATGGCTGCATTTCTTAGATTGACAGAATCCGGTCTGTCTATGGTCGACTGGCATTTAGTGAAAGAGATGAAGCCGCCGCGGACTGAAGCGGAGTGGGAAGAGGAGTTCTCCAAGTACAAACAGTTCCCAGAGTTCAAAATGTGAGTATATTTCTCCTATTCTCATGTGAGATAAAGCACAGGTGTCACATTTGATTATTAAGGGTCAAGCACCGAAGGAGCGATGGCACCTATTGTATCCGCTAGCGTTCTTATTATTTTTCTTCTTCCGTTTCTTCAGCTCTTGAGTCTATGGCAGCCCATAGAACCGCTTGCGGGGAAGTTGTAAAATTTGGCACACTGATAGAGGACAGTGTCAACATTAACCACAGCAAATTTGCAGTCTCTAACTCAAACTTTCTAGTGCCACCACTGTTGAATATGTGTTGTTATAATATCCAAAGTTCTTTAAAACTGTAGAAACTTGGTGGTGTGTCTGATTAAAACACTGAAAGATACCAGTCCTTTGCTCTCTTTTATTCCACTGAAGTGAAGAATCATAAATCTTTAACAATTAACATGACACGTAGTTCACATGGAGCAGGACTACCATGATGGACATGATGACAGGATGCACAGGATACACAACAGGATGGTTTTAAGTCACTACAAACAATATAAAAAGAGAATCAAACTCATACAAACAACTCATCAATAAACATCAATATTGTACTCAATTCAAACAAGGATTGAATATCCAAACAATTCAAATAAACAAATTCAAACTATACAATGAGCAAACAAACTTACTTAACACATCCTAAGGAAAGGACTCAAAGGACATGGTTGGGTGCCCATTCAAACACCCACACCTCACCAAGGCAGAAAAGGGACAAAGGAAGGAAGTGAGGTCTATTTATAGACCTCAACCAGGGGGATTATGGGTAATGTAGTGCACCAGATATGGGTTCACCCTAATCGTAGTTTACTAGGAATTGTGGGTAATGTAGTACAAATAAAAGTAAGGGAAAAATAAGAAAAAAAACAACAACAAATGAGTCAAATTCACAACAGCCGCCCCCAAATACAGTCATGTATTTGCTATTCATCAATTTGAGGTAACAGAATCAATTTAGCAACCGGACGTACGTAAGTTTTCCCATTAATAGAAATCTCGGCTACTCTGACCCGTCTATCCTGACTAGGTAAAAGACGCACTACCCTACCAATGGGCCATGATGCTCTTGGAAGCTGGGAATCAATAACTAACACAACAGCAGAATCATTTAGATTAGAATTTTCTCTATTCCATTTTTGACGGAGCTGCTGATCTGGTAAATAATGACGAATAAAGGCCGTCCAAAACTGGTCAACAAGGACCTGGCTATGGCGCCAAGATCTGCGGCCAAGGAGCTCAGTGTTGGCATAAATAACCTGGGGTAGAGAAGAATCCCGCCGCCCCATTAGGAGGAGATTTGGGGTGATGGGATCAAGATCTGCAATATTGGAGGAGGCGTAACCAAGTGGCTTCGAATTTAACACTCCTTCAACTTCTGTCAGAACTGTCCGTAGGATTTCTTCTGATACTCTTTGGCTGCCAAGTACCACACGTAGAGCTGTTTTAACGGAACGAACCTCTCGTTCCCATGAGCCTCCGAAATGAGGTGCTTGGGGTGGATTAAATTTGAATTTGATCTGCTGATTTTCCAATTTAACTTGTAACTCAGTGGTAAGGTTCTGGAAAGCTTCTTTCAATTCTCTCACAGCTCCACGGAAATTACTTCCTTGGTCACAAAGAATCTCATATGGCTGACCTCTCCTGGATATAAAACGGCGCAGGGCCATTAGAAAGCTGTCCACGTCTAAACTGGTTAACAAATCGAGATGCAGACATCGAGTAGTCTGGCACTTAAACAGAATGCCCCATCTCTTTTCTGTTCTACGACCAGTCTTGACATGGAAAGGGCCAAAACAGTCCATCCCGGTTGACCAAAAAGGAGGTTTGAACAACCGGAGCTTAGAGAGTGGAAGATCTGACATTTTAGGGATTGATGGCTTTGCTTTCCACTTTCTACATTCCAAGCAAGCCAACTGATGTTTTTTTATCGCTTGTCTTCCTCTAATTATCCAATAATTACGTCGAAGTTCTGAGAAAACTCTCTCTGGACCAGGATGGAAAAGTTTCTCGTCACAGTCTTTGATGATTAAACTAGATAGTGGATGTTTAGAGTCAAGAATGACTGGATGAACCATTCCAGGTTCCATATCCTCTACTTGTCTGAGCCTGCCACCCACTACAATAAGTCCCGTTTCTTCTCTGAATTCAGGGGAAAGTGTAAGGAGACGACTTTGAGATTCAATGGACTTTCCTCTCTTTAGAGACTGGTACTCAGAAGGGAAACTTTGTTGCTGGGCTTGTCTTAAAAGAAGGGTTTGAACAACTGAGGGTTCACAAGAATCAGGACTATGTTGTCGCATTAACTCAGTTGTGGCAGACTTTAACTCTGACCATGACTGGAAACAGGAAGGGTCTGGAAGTACAAAATCATCTAATAGTGTTAATCCACAAAAAAGTGGTTTTCGGAGCTCAGGGTCAGGATTAGCAGATCGGGACACTAGATTTTGAGGCCACTGATGTGAAGGAAATTTTAAAAATGATGGACCTTGTCGCCATCTATGATCAGGTTTGGCCAGCTCAACAAGCGTTTTGCCTCTAGTGATGTCATCTGCTGGATTCTGTGCAGAAGGAATATATCTCCAAAAAGAGAGATCAGTGAGTTCCAAGATTTCGGTAACTCGATTGGCTACGAAAACTTTGTAACGGCAGGAAGAGGAATGCAGCCAAGACAAAACAGTTGTTGAATCTGACCATAAGACTGTATTTGTCAAGGAAAGAGTCAGTTCCTTTTGCAAAAGTTTTGAAAGCTGTGCACCTGTTAAAGCAGCGCAAAGTTCGAGGCGAGGGATGGAAATTTGCCTTTTTGGGGCAACTCGAGATCTTGCCATGATGAAGGAAGTATGTACCATGCCCTTGTCAGTTTCCATACGCAGATAGGCTACTGACCCATATGCGTTCTCCGAAGCGTCGCAAAAAATATGCAACTCTCTAGACAGAATTTGCTCGGGAGGTAAATTTAAGTAACAGCGGGGAAGCTGCATCAATGGCAAGTCAGGTAGCTCAGTTTCCCAAGCCTTCCAGGCCTGTTGGATAGGACTTGGCACAAGGGGGTCGTCCCAACCCCGTGACTTCATCCAGCATTGCTGTACAATGACCTTAGCTCGCGTTGTAAAGGGGGTAATATAACCCAAGGGGTCATATTGACTAGCGAGAACTTTATAGATATTGCGCATTGTTGTTACATTGTACTCCACAGTTCGAGATTGATACCCCAATGAATCGGAGGGACAGTGCCAACTCAGACCCAAAGCTCCTTCCTTTGGATCCAAATGATCTTGACTGATCCAAAGTTCAGCACTCTCAGACCTGGCTTCAGGAGGAAGATGTCTCACAACATCAGGCTGGTTACTTGCCCACTGTCTAATTTCAAATCCCCCACTCATCAGTAAGGAACGTGTGCGGTCAAGGTGCTTCTTTGCGACTTGTGCATGTGGGAAACTCTCCAAACAGTTATCTACATAGAACGATTGAAGTACAGAATTCACTACATCTTCATATCCTTCTTGGTGGTCACATACATGCCTCTGTAAGGCATAGGTTGCGCAACATGGACTACATACTGTGCCGAATGGCAAAACTTGCCATTCGTAGATATCAGGTGAGTTTGATCTCTGCATGTTGCGCCACAAGAAACGTAAGAGGGGACGATCTTCTGGTAGTAGCCTAATTTGGTGAAACATAGATTTTATGTCTCCACTAATGGCTACGGGATACTGGCGGAATCGAAGTAATACACCAAGCAAGGAGGGGCCTAATTGTGGACCAGGCAGAAGTTGGTTGTTCAGTGACGTACCTTTACATTGATAGGAACAATTGAAAACTATTCGTGGTTTCCCATTATGCTCTACAAGATGATGAGGGATATACCATGATTCTTTCGATGAGTCATGAGGAAGTTCTACCTTGGAAATATAACCAGACTTCTCCAACTTGGCAATTTCTTGATCATAGACAGCAGCAGATTCAGGATTTCTTTGTAGGCGGCGCTCAATACTTCTGAGGGAGGACATAACTGAATTTGGTGAGGCTCGTAACTGAACAGCAGAAGCAGCATGCAACAAAGGAGTGGCATATCTTTGCACACCATCAATGTCCACTCTTTTGGTCTTAGAGGCTAACAAATCCAAAGCTTCTTGGTCCTGCTTGGATCTAGTAATGACCTTTTCATTCCTGAACGGAAGGATATCCAGTTGCCATAGTTTCTCTACATCATGACGAAGATCCTCAAGTGGATTGAGGCTGGTGAAAAGACATTGCATCTCATTAGTGTTGGGAATTGGAGTTGGGCCTTGCAGTACCCAACCCAACTGGGTCTGGATTGCAGCTGGAGATTTAGGAGGTCCGAAATACACCTGGTCAATTGGATTTATCAGGTGTGGATAGTCTGCCCCAATAAGGATAAGTGGTTGAACTTTAGAGAATTCTGGAAGTGGTAAATCTTGAAGATGTCTGAAACGTCTCTTTAAAGTCTCAACAGGATATGTCTGTTCTGCCAATCCCAATCTGGCAGCAGAAAAGGCATTGGAAATGGTATACTTCCTTTCTGGTTTGGCAGTTGAGGATATTTCAAAGGTTACAGAGGAGCCTTCAAGTGCAATAGTATCTTGGCGTACAGTCCTAACAATTAGGGACTCTGCTTTCCCCTTGAGGCCTAAATAATCAGACGCTTGAGATAGCAACATGGTACGTTCTGATCCATCATCAAGGATGGCATACGTTTGGAGGAATCGACCTTCATGATGGAGAAGTACTTCAACAACTTTCAGGAGCACCTTTCCGGAACCTCCAAGTCGACTAAGATAGAACGTACCATTATCCTGATCACGACTATTAACTCCATGAAGGATACCAAGATGTCGGCCATTGCACTCTGGACAGGGTTTTTTCAAGTCACAGTCAACAGCTAGATGGTTGAGCCCACATCTCCAACATTTTTTGTTTTCTCTAATCCAATCACCCTTTTTGTTGTCTTCTAGAGATCTAAAGGAAGGACACAGGCCAATGAAATGCTGTCTACTGGAACAATATGCACATGAATACTTGGAACACTGCTCTGGATTTCTCGGGTTCTGGGGTTGCTTATTACTGGATCTTGATGCAACATAATTACCATTAGCTCCATACAAGACTGTCCGAGTGTTCGAGTGAGTCTTTGCTTGAGGTTTATTTAGGAATGGTTTTGGGAAGTCACTAACTTGATCAGCCATTGCTTGACATTCAGCTTCTTCTTGGAGCCAGACAGAAAAGTTAACCAAGTTGTAATTTTGACCATTTACGCTAGCACGAGCATAACGGGCAAAGTTGGTCACATATTCTGTAGGCAATTTACTAAGCAGTTGTTGTACATGAGAGGCACAGGTTAGTTCCGATTTAGCTTGATCTTGGCCCAAAGATTGGAGCATGCCAACCAAAGCTCGAACCTTCAGTGCGAAACTACTAAACGCTCTGCTGTCACCTGGTCTCACCTTAGGAAGAGCTAGAATGGCTTTGATTTCTCTCAAAACTAGCTGATGGGGTTGCCCATATTTCTGTTGAAGTGCAAAAAGAGCCATACTGTATGGTCTAGGATCATTAGCATAAGCTAGAGCTAAATTGCGAGCAAGAGGAAATTTTAAATGATCCAACAAGATATGGTATTTGTAATGTTCTGACTCATAAGGTGACAACAGGTTTGTCAGAGCTAACTGCAACATTGCAAATTCTTGAGGATCATCATTCACCAGAAAAGGAAAGGAAGGTCCCTGCACACGAGAAATAGGATAGGAAATGGCTTGTTGTGAAGCATATGACTGGGAGTATGGATGAGAATGAAAATATGGAATTCCAGATGCCTGGGTAGTGGAAACAATCGGTTGGACAAATGGAGGATGTTGTTGTACAACAAGATTCCCTGAGTAACCTACAGAATGTGGCTGCATATAGTAACCTACATTAGCTGAGGATACATGAGGAGTCGGTTGAGGCTGAGAGGGTAACTGTTCTGGTCTGATCTGTGAAGGCAACTGAGTATTAACCAAAGAGGAGAAGGAATTACTTGGTAAATAACCGCCTGCCTGTGTTAAACCAGCTGGTTGTACAAACACTTGCGGTGCTTGGATTTGAGGGGAATTAACAGGGTCAGCAACTACTGGAACTACAGGAGATTGGGTCATAATACCTGCTTGTAGTTGTAATGTGTCAGATGTATGTATATGTTGAGGTGGACTACGTAACAATGAAGAAGGTGGAAGGGGCAGAGAACTAGGCCTACACAATGGAAGTGGTGATGGAGCAGCCGATGAATTACCTTGCTTACATGTAGATTTCTGTTCAGCTTTCTTAATACATGCACACAATTCTTGAACAATAGGTGGTTTATCAACAGCATTATCATCATCAGAAGCATTGTCATCATCATCAAACGACTCAGATAAATCAGAATGTTTGGAAGAAACTACTAACCGTGACATTCTAGACATAATCTCTCCAAGCATACTCTTAAGTCCAAGTATTTCTTGTTTAACATCCATATCGAGCAAGTCAGGCTGATACTGTTCATCTTGAGCAGATGAGCAAGTGGCAGGTCCCAAAGAACATGAATTTTCATTGTCTGTTTGTTGACTGTCACCTACAACTAATGTTGGTGAGGAAGGAGGTGGAGGATAAGCATGTTCTCGTACCATACAGTCTGGAAAACGGGCAGGAGGTCTTCTCATTCTTACACTACGCCGGGCTGCAGGTCTTGTATAATTCATCCCACCAAATTTCTACCTCCGGCTCGAAGGACCATATCTTGAATATGTGTTGTTATAATATCCAAAGTTCTTTAAAACTGTAGAAACTTGGTGGTGTGTCTGATTAAAACACTGAAAGATACCAGTCCTTTGCTCTCTTTTATTCCACTGAAGTGAAGAATCATAAATCTTTAACAATTAACATGACACGTAGTTCACATGGAGCAGGACTACCATGATGGACATGATGACAGGATGCACAGGATACACAACAGGATGGTTTTAAGTCACTACAAACAATATAAAAAGAGAATCAAACTCATACAAACAACTCATCAATAAACATCAATATTGTACTCAATTCAAACAAGGATTGAATATCCAAACAATTCAAATAAACAAATTCAAACTATACAATGAGCAAACAAACTTACTTAACACATCCTAAGGAAAGGACTCAAAGGACATGGTTGGGTGCCCATTCAAACACCCACACCTCACCAAGGCAGAAAAGGGACAAAGGAAGGAAGTGAGGTCTATTTATAGACCTCAACCAGGGGGATTATGGGTAATGTAGTGCACCAGATATGGGTTCACCCTAATCGTAGTTTACTAGGAATTGTGGGTAATGTAGTACAAATAAAAGTAAGGGAAAAATAAGAAAAAAAACAACAACAAATGAGTCAAATTCACAACAACCACTTGTCCAAAGTTTCACTCATGTTTATTCTAATAACTTCTGAACTGTAAGGCACAGAATCAAAATTCTTTTTTTTCTCTGAATCCTTGGGCCGAGAATGAAGTCCAAAAAACCTACTTTTTCAAACTCATCCTGGACAGTTTGTCTGATTTTCACCAAAATTGGCTCAGATCATCTTCAGACCATGCTGGCAAAAAGTTACGGAATTCGAGTTGATTAATCAAACCCTTCTGGAATAATGTGCAAACGAATTCTTCAAATAGCTCATATCGAGTTTGGTGTATTGAGACCCAACTTGGTGTGTGTTATAACAAGCATGACCTGAGGCTACTTGCAGAGTTTTGGCGCACTGGCACCTACTGGTCAAAAGATGTGAAAAATGGCTATTTTAGCTTATAACTTCTGAATGGTTTGGCCAAAAATCACAAAACTCTTTAGATTCGGTGCATTGTGCTGAATCAAATGATACCCAGTTTTTCCATGTCAGCCATTTTCTGCGTCTGCCATTTTGAATTTTGTAGTAAAATGCTATATTTTACGAACGCATTGATGTATCGTTACAAAACTCGGTATGGGTCATCAGCACGATGCACTGAAGGAGACTGAGAAGTTTCGAGCCAGCGCCACCTAGTGGTAAAATCAAATATTCACATGCATATAACTTCGGATGTGGTCGACTTATTTTCACAGGAGTCACCTTTTTAGACTTCTGAATCCTTACCGACTCCAGCGATACCAAGCATGCCTTATGGTTTGTGCAAAGTTGCATTTTAGTGCTTAAAAACCTTTGCCAGCATCTTAGAAACCGTTATTCCTATCGACACGAAACGACCGTAGGAAATTCAGAAACATAGCGTGCCGGATATATTAATGCCCAATTGCCAAAATGTTGATAGTAAGTGACAAAAAAGTGCAAACAAAGTTTGCCATCTGTCTTTTTTTTTTATCTCTTCTTGCATAAAAATGTCTATAACTACAAAACAAAATGAGATATTTTCACCAAGTTCGACACACGTGTGTGAGCACACTCTAAGGACACACAAAAAATAGTGAAATTTTGCCTCGTGGTGGCACTAGAATTAGAAAAAAAAAATGTAATTGCCATTGACTTCAATAAAGTATTATGATAGAAAATGCTACCTTTTACGAATGCATTGGTATACTATTACAAAACTTTGTATATACCATCAAGACCATGACTTGAAAGCGCTCAAAAGGTTTTGAGACTGTGCCTCCTTGTGGTCAAAAGTTATAATGAAATTTCAAATAAATGGTAATAGCTTTCTGTGTTAATGCCATGCTTACCTCCTCATTTTCCCTTTGGTGTGCTTGGCCCTGTAATTGCTGCTTGCAGCTATATTTTGCATTGATATTGTACAGTTATAATGCTTTAAGTACAATACTTTTAGTGTGTTTGATTACATTGAAATCGCATTTACAAAATGACGCTTGTTTCTCACAGCTTGAATCATGAAATGACTCTGACGGAGTTTAAGTTCATCTTTTACATGGAGTGGGGCCACCGCATGTGGGGCCGGCTGGTTGGGTTAGCTTACATACTTCCTACAGTATATTTCTGGAAGAGAGGATACTTCAACCGCTCCATGAAGGCTCGTGTTTTGGGCCTGTGTGGCTTTGTCTTCTTCCAGGTAACCAGTCATCATACGATGAAATCTCATTTCCACACACAACGAACACAAAAAACACAACAAAGTTTGGTCAGTCAAGTACTGCCTCTGTAGGGTAAATGCTTGGCTTTGGCACATTACTCATTTGTAAGATGATTTGGATGAACTGAATGAGTAAATGTCAATGTTGTAGTCTTAAGTAGCACGGGTACATTTGTAGCAATAGCCAAAAATACATTGCATGGGTCAAAATGAGCAATTTTTCTTTTATGCCAAAAATCATCAGGATAATAAGTAAAGATCATGTCCCATGAAGATATTTTGTGATTTTTTTTGTACCATAAATATATCAAAACTTACTTTTTGATTAGTAATATGCATTGCTAAGAATTTCATTTGGACAACTTTAAAGGTGATTTTCTCAGTATATAGATTTTTTTGCACCCTCAGATTGTAGATTTTCAAATAGTTGTATCTCAGCCAAATATTGTACTATCCTAACACACATACATCAGTGGAAAGCCTATTTATTAAACTTTCAGATGTTGTATAAATCACATTTTTGAAATAATTATGACTTGTTTTGTGGTCCAAGATCACATATGATCATAACCAGTCTACAAATTATTGCCTGTAGTGATGCACTGAGAATTCACTAGGCTGAAAACTAAATAAATTCCTCAAACAACTTTTAACTTGAAATTGAACACAGCTGCAGTTGGTAGTTAAATGCATTTAAGCCTAGTCATGCTAATGGTGACTTCAGACTAATCATTTAAAGGAAAACAGCTACAAAAAATAATTCCAAAAGATGTTTTAGAGAGATGTCTTTTCTTTTCACCAAGGCTGATCGAAAATACAGTAGAAGCAGCAATACTGGGAAGTAGTATAACAATTTAAAGTACAGTTCTGTGTAAATATATAGTAAAATGTAATTGACTGCTGTGATCAAAGCTGCATTTTCAGCATCATCTTCAGTGTCACATGATCCTTCAGAAATCATTGTCATATGCTGATTTGCTTCTTAGTAATTAGGAAATATTATTGGTGCTCAATTAAAAATAAAAGTAAAAATAGAAATAGAAATAACCATTTTTGTCCATTTAGTATGAGCACCTTAAAATATTAAACAGTAAGAACTTACAGGCAGGGGTGCACATAAGTTTTTTTAGCCTGGTTCTCATAAGAGTACCTGGAGATTTGGTTTGGTCCTCGTGCTGCACATAGTGTAAGCCAGTGTGAGAACTCTAAAATAATGAATTAATAATAGTTATGATCGCTGGGCTTTTATTTATTTATTTATTTATTTATTTATTTTTAAATAAAATAATAAAGTATGGTCATATGTTTAAAATAAAAAGGGTGTATTAAATAAAAATACAATTATTTTATAGTAAACTTAAAAAATAAAATTATAATATTTACTTTTAAATTTGTTTTTATTTTCATAATTTTTAAACCTATATTAAAAAGCTTTTATTTTGGCGGGTTGCCGGCAAGTAGGTATATGCGCCAGTAGCTGCATTTCCATTACATTTTAAATTGAAATTTGGAATTGAAAATACGCCTAATGGAAACGTGTCAATTGCGCAAAAACTCCTATATATCGCAAAAAAGTTTTTACGCTCACTTGAGGTGGTTTTTCAGGCAATTTGAAAAATGAATATTTCGCAACAGCAATGGAAACGTTTTTTTTTTTCTTCTGCATTTACAGGTCACATTCAATTAAATATAGCCAAAATCCCACAAAAATCTGTTGGCTTGACTTATCGTGAGAGGAAAAAAATGTTTTAGTTGCATAACATCGGTTAATGGAAACGCCGTCATTTTATAAAATAGCACCAAAGTTTTGCGCAAATCTGTAATGGAAACATCTATCGAAGCGCTCCCGGGTTTAGCGCTTCTGATTAAAGAGCGTTCATTGATTGAAATGTCACATTTTTGCACTGTGCTTTGAAAGCGGCAGCGAATAGCCTAGAATTATGCTTTCAGTTCGAATAGAAATCTTATACAGTGTTACAGATTGTCCATCTAAAATGGTATTTGTGCATTAACAGCTGTCAACCATGTCAGTACGCAAATACGCGCTCTGAACTTATTTACACAGCACATTTTCTTATTTTGGTTGCGCATGTGGTTAGATTTAATGGTGGTGCACTATTAGCTCAGTGTGATCATCAATGATGCACTTAAATAACTGTAATAGATGCATGCTGTCATTAGTTTCAATCAGTTCAGACTGTGTTGTGTAATAAAGATCTGTTAATGAATGCACATGTCCAGGGTCTTCTGGGATGGTATATGGTGAAGAGCGGTCTGGAGGAGAAAACCGAATCGTACGACATTCCCCGTGTCAGTCAGTACAGGCTGGCGGCTCACCTGGGCTCGGCTCTGCTGCTGTACTGCTCCAGTCTCTGGATGGGACTCACTCTCATGCTGCCTGCCAACAAGGTAAGCTATGATTTCAGCTCTAGCCACTGCTGTTTCAGGAGGTTTGGATGCGTTACAGATCATACTGCTGTCTGCTCCACTGTAGATTCCTGACAGCCGGAATCTGCTGCAGTTGAGGAGGTTTGCCAAGGGTACAGGCGGTCTGGTCTTCCTCACGGCTCTCTCAGGTACGAGCAAACGCATGATGTGACTTATGTGTTGCAGTGTCTGTTAAGTTGGCTTGAGAAAGCCAACTTACTGAAATGCTATTTAAACTAAATATTCTTCTTCTTCTTCTGAGACTAAAATTTCAGACTGCTGCTCCTCCTAATCTCCAAACTCAGCCCAGATCTTCAGCCTGATCTGACTCCAGTTGCTACCTTTTATCTTTGACTTACATTGAGGGAATGTTCAAATGAGCCAACACTATTCAAACTCCAACTGTCAAAACTTCCACAATCTTTATGCTTTTAAAACTACTTTAAACTTTAAAGTCCCCCTGAAATCAAAATTAAAGTTTTTGGGCTTTAAGTGTGAATATATTAGCCTTAAGATTATCTATAAGCCAGTGTGCTTCAAAACAACGACAAAATTCGCGTTTACAAGATAGGGGCATTCAAAACTTACAGTCTCGTCACTTCCGCCAATATGAATGAACGATTTGGATGATATCACCGTGCACTTCAGTTTCTCATCAAATGTTCTGTCCAATCAAATGCTCTCTAGAGTCCATATTGTCCAGCCCCCTACACAGAGACGCAATACACGGAGCAGATTATATGCGCTCATGTGTGCGATTGGCATGTATTAAACTACACAGCCTCAGCATGATTAT
Source organism: Garra rufa (assembly GCF_049309525.1). Classification (NCBI taxonomy): domain Eukaryota; kingdom Metazoa; phylum Chordata; class Actinopteri; order Cypriniformes; family Cyprinidae; genus Garra; species Garra rufa. The sequence continues at coordinate 3,644,097 of NC_133363.1, read as the reverse complement.
GATCACTATTTTGTTTTAGCAAGAGTTTCATATTGAATCTGTGGGGTAATTTATTAGTCTGTGGCTGTCATAAGCTTACAAATGCGGCTTTACCGAGCTCAACGGCTCTTGCTCGAGCAGATATTAATGGAACGCTATTGGCTATTCAAAATAAGTGGGCGGGGCTGGGCGATATGTTTTTGTTTCAGTTAAAAGTACGTCACCACATAGAATAACGCTGCGTGTTTCAAGGCACTTCAGTGGACCTTTAAGCTGTTTCAGACTGAAAACCGTCAAACTTAACTTAATTTAAATCCTTTTAAACTTTCTTTTTAAACTTTCTGGTCTGGCTTTCTCAAGTCAACTTAAATTTTGTCTTGACAAACTTTTTTATCTAGTTATAATTTTTTTTAAACCATATGCACAGAGTAGTAGTTTGTCTAGTAAACAGAAGTGTTTCAATCTCTTCTCACCAGCCTCCTGTTACTCGCATGAAATCACAGCACTTAGCAAACAACACTTATTTCAATCCATTAAAATGCTTAAAAGCACACATTGAATACAGTCAATATGCAAACCTGTCATTTTATGTAAACCGTGTTTTATGTAAAATGTGTGCTTAAAAAGACACACAAAGAACAGACACAGACTGGACCTATCGAAATACATAATGTTAGTAATTATTAAATTGCAAATGTTTTGTGTTTGTGACAAATATGAAATATTGTGGTTATAATAGTGACATAAAACAGCTCCTCACAGATTACATACAAGGTGCTTCAACTTTTTGAAATGGCAATATTCCTCAAGAGGTGCTTGAAAAGTGCTTGAATTATTGAAAGACAATTTGAAAAAAGGAACCAAATCAATTGAGTCATTTATGCTGGAACCGCTCAGGGGTGCGTTTCCTGTACAACGACATAACTCGCTGATTAACCTCCATAGTCTGATGCATTGGTGTGGAAACGAACTAGCTAGTCACGAGTGTTTCCCGAACACGGTCTCATCTCCTGCGTTTCCGTTGTTAATGACGTCACCGAGTAATAACTTCTGCTATTTAACTGATTAGAAATCCCTGAAATGCAGCTATATTGAACATGGCACCTGATGACTATTTCACTATTTTTTTGGTTCACTCTCATTTCGCTTTATCTAATGTTTGATTCATCGTGGGTTCCTCTTACGTCATATTCCGGGGTTCCCTTAGGCATTTCTGCACATGTGCACTATTCAAAAACGACGCTTATAGAGGAAGTGCAAAAATACAGAGATTAAAATGCATTAATATTTAGATGTACTGCATGTTTGCTTGCTTATTGTGCCCAAGAGCAAAATTTATTAAGGCCTATATGTCTTACTAACAAGAAACTATGCTTCTAACCAAAGGCCGAGAGCTGTAGTTCCAACCGTGTAAGTTTGCAACACTGTATGCAAATGTTCGTTTGAGCTATGGTTTTGGGAAACACCAAATCGTTGAACTATGTTGGTAACGACCAAACTTGCGATCATAGTTGGCTAAAGATGCTTTTGGGAAACGCACCCCAGATTGATTTAAACGGATCACTTTTATCATTAATTTCAAGCGATTCACTTGTAACGATTTAAAAAAGTGCGTATAGTGATGGGTGAAACTGAGCTTTTTCGAAACTCTGAATCAGTTAAGCTATTGCGTTGCAAAATGATTTACTGTTTCGAAGTGCTCCAATAGGATCACATATCACCGATCATTTGTTTCAGACCAGGACTTCAAATCGCTGAATTTCTGAATCAATTGATTTAGATTGGACATTTAGGTATCGTGAATCATTTGATTCAGATTGTGACTTCGGAGCGTGCATTGCAAATTATTTGATTTAGATCAGAATGGGTTTATGAAACGTTTCGCAAATTGAATGATTCAAATCAGATAATTTGTGATACGTGATTTAAAGTCTCAATCTAAATCGATTGATTCACGATTCGCAAAGTTCTGGTCTAAGTCAAGTATTTGTGTTTTGATTCCTGATCTCAAATGGTGGCATGCGAGTCATAATTCAGATCGAGACTTGTTTAGAGCGTGGATCGCGAATCATTTGATTTGGATTGGAACTTTGGAGCGGGCTTGCGAATCTTTTTCTCAAAACTTTGGAGCATTAATCGCGAATCACAAATAAATTTGATTCAGGTCGTGACTTCCGTGCAAGATCGCCATTAATTTTTTCGTATCAGGATTTCAGACCAATTTTGTGTGTCTACTTTGTGATTTTTTTTGCTTAAACATTAGAACACATTAAACCATTAAGGCAGTACAGTTATAAAAGCAAAACAAAGAAAAAAGTATACGCAAAGTATACACATACAATTCCCAGAAAGTTTACTTTATTGAAAGTGTAGTATACTTTGAAATACTTAGTATTTGTAAAAACAAAGTAATTGTACACGTTATTGACATTTTTTAATAGTACATTTTATTTATCTATTTCTCTTTTTTTGAATTTGAAATGGAAGACATGGTAAGTTTTTGATAAGTAAGATCTCTGATTGAAGTAGGGGTGGGGGAAAAATCGATTCTCTGATACATCGTGATTCTTTCTTCAACGATTCTGAATCGATTCTGAGCTTGTTTTTTCCCCGTCCTTCATTGCACAGAATTTGCACTGTGAGACACGTGCGCATTGCTTGACAGTGTGTGCTTCCACCCACCGTGTTTTACTTTAGATATGCCTTCATTTCTGCCGTTTGGAATGCAGTACTATTAGATGCACCAAACTTGCACACTGACAGACTTTCGCGTGTGCTTTGTGTCTGTTCGTCCTAAAGCTCGATTGTGACTGCGGTTAAATGCACTTACATTTGCGAATAATTTTATACGAAATTGATGTTCACACAGTCAGTTATGTTTTCAGAGCAGGACAAACACATCTGATATATGAAAATAGATCTGTGCATTTAAATGCAGCCTGTTAAAGCTGCCACTGTCTATGATCTCAGCAGTAATAATCAAACGGCAATAATGCTGAGGAAAAAACGAAAAAACAGTAACTATACTTAAAGAACACTTATTTTAAATAAGTAATTGTTTTAAAAAGTAGCCTGCTAATATAATAAAAAATAAAGTATATTTTGCACAAAATAAATCTGATATAAAATGTATATGAAAATGTAGCCATGTGCAGTAATATTGAAAACTGAGAATGTGACGCTTCGTGATATTTGGTTGATAATGAAAATCGTAATTAAATTGAATTGTGAACCAGTCAAGATTCACAGCCCTACATTCAAGATGGCAGTACTGACATACAGAGATTACGACTATAAACAAAAAGCATAGAAACAACAATTTTACGTTTTGTAAAAATGTAAAGTTGTAAATATGTATTTGCACAGCAGAAGAATTGACTGGGGAAAAAAATGTAGATCAAGAATAATTTTGGAATCAGATCGTGACTCCCAGAAACGGACACTCGGAAGTCCTTGAAAATCAAAACAAGTAGTACTTGAAAAGTCTTTCAAAGTCCTGGAATGTCGTTTTACAGTATCTGTATGAACTGTGTACTCATTAATTGTATCAGAAAACTAGGCTATTGCACTTCCACTACCACACTTCTTGCTCCCATGCAGAGTAATCAGCCATTTCATAGAGGATATATCATGATATAAATAACAAACACCTATGTAATGTTATTAACAAAGCTAGTACAGCACTAGTATCCATTAATAACCGTTTACATATAGGAATGGAACTTGGAATATAAATCTGTAACTCTCAATACATCAGGAGGAGCATATTTTTTAAGGCTGTTTGGTCAGATTTGAAGGTTTATGTAAGTGTTTCCATGGTCTCTTACAGGCGCTTTTGTTGCTGGACTGGATGCGGGTTTGGTTTATAACTCCTTCCCAAAGATGGGCGAGCGCTGGATCCCTGATGATCTCCTGGCTTTTTCCCCAACCATCAAGAATGTGTTTGAAAATCCCACCACGGTTCAGTTTGACCATCGTATTCTGGTAAGCGCTGCTCCTGTCAGCTGAAATGTGTCAGTGCTCTGGCGGATGTGGATTAGCTGACCTGTTTCATGTTTGTGCAGGGCATCGGCTCACTGACAGCCATCACAGGACTCTACCTCTTCTCCAGACGGGTGCATCTTCCCAGACGGGCGAAGATTGCGATTGGCTGTCTCACAGCCATGGCCTATACACAAGTAAAAAGCTTAAAACTTCACCACATACAGCTCTATACACTTATTAGGGGTCCAGTCCTATTGTTTTTGTACTGATTTTCTACTTCCTTTTCTAAAAATTATTATTAGCCAAATTGTGCTTGAACCCTATTGGGTTTAATCAGATTTTTTTGTCATTATTATTAGGGGCCAAGCACCGAAGGTGTGAAGGCACCTGTTGAAACTGTTGGCGTTCTTATTACTCTTCTTCCTCCATTTCCGCTCTTGAGTCCATGGCAGCCCATAGAACTGCTTGCGGGAAAGTTGTGTAATTTGGCACATTGATAGAGTACAGTCTCAACATTAACCATAGCAAGTTTGGAGTCTCTAACTCAAACTCTCTAGTGCCACCACTTGTCCAAAGTCTCACTTTCTTTATGCTTATAACTTTTGAATCATATGGCACACAAATGAAATTCTTGGGTCATGCCAAGTCGAATGAAGTCCAAATTTCAAAAATCGAAAGGTTTAGCTTTTTTTCTATTTTCAATAGTTTGTAAAACCTACTTTTTCGAACTTGTCCTAGACGGTTTGTCTGATCACCAAATTTCACCAAAATTGGCTCAGATGGTCCGTGTACTTTTTCGTTCATTCATTATTCTATTTTGGAATGAAAGATGTAATTTAAAAAAGGGTGCAGCTTGGTTTTTTGTTTAAAAGAAAAAAAGCAGAAATGGCTGTATTTTGTTGTACCCGACCCGGTAATATGGATCTTGATATTGTACCCGACCCGCTTCCTGACCCGCATGTTTAATATTTGCGACTGACAGCAGCGATTATATGCGGCTATGCATTGGAGGAGATGCGTTCACTGTCAAACATCATTCGGCATTAATTAGGTAATTTTGTCAAAAGAAATGCTCTTGATTACAAGAAAAATACAGATTGTTCATGTTGTGATTTAGTTTGTCATGCCTTTATACAGATTAAAATAGTTTCATTTTCAAAGTAGGCTACTCTAAATTATGTCAGTGATTCTCCGATGTTAAATATGATCAATAATTATTTTATTTCGATCTACAGTGTAATAAAAGTTAAGAAAAAGATTAGCCTATACCCCTAAATATTAGAGACTAAAGCTAATTCCTTTTTTCTTAACTTGTATTCTTCTAAAAATTATCAAGAATATTAAATCAACTTAATAGGCTGTTAACGACTTTTCTTATACAAACATAACGAATGCACTTCAAAACGAAGTTTTCATATATAAATTCAGGAATCAGGAATATGACAAAATAATATTATTTTTATAAATATATATTAATTGTGTAGCTATAATAGTTGTTAATAATAGGAAATTATAGTGCCTTGAATTTATTAAGTAATGCTTAATTTTGTTCGTTTTGCTCTCTGGAAATGTAAAGAAAAAATACAGTTTTTATTCGGAATTCGTTTTTAATCCCTGGTTTTAAACAAGCATATACATGAGATAATTTATATATTATTGCTTGAATAAACGTTAAAAAATAGTGCTGAATTTTATAATTAAGGAAATTAAACATACCTAGGCATTTGAAAAGACATAGTGAAATGTGTCTAATAATTCCAAAAAGAAAGAGAAGCATTGGACAAAATCAAAATATTCGAGACATTTATTAGGAATACCATTTTCTTAACGATTGATGCTGCATGCGTTTATCCAGTCTAATCGAAGTGTGCGTCTCTCCCCTGACTTTCCCAACAAAAAGCCGCACCCTTTTTATATTACATCTTTGATTCCAAAATAGAATAATGAATGAACGAAAAAGTACACGGACCTCAGATCATTTTCAGACCATGCTGACAAAAAGTTATGGAATTCAAGTTGATTCGTTAAACCGTTCTTGAATAACGCGCGAACGTATTTTACGAAAAGCACACAAAAATGGATGTGAGGCTATATCTCCACAATGGTTTGGCGTATTGAGACCAAACTTGGTGTGTGTGATAACAAGCATGCCCTGAGGCTACCTGCAGTGTTTTGGTGCAGTGCCACCTAGTGGTCAGGAGATATGAAAAATGGCTTTTTTTGCTTATAATTGGGGACCAAGCACCAAAGGTGCGTAGGCACCTATTGTATCCGTTAGCGTTCTTATTATTATTCTTCCGTTTCTTCTTACGCGGTTGAAGTCAATGGCAGCCCATAGAACCGCTTGCGGGAAATTTGTATAACTTATAATTGGCACACTGATAGAGGACAGTCTGAAATGTCACCACAGCCAATTTGGAGTCTCTAACTCAAACTCTCTAGCGCCACCACTTGTCCAAAGTTTCACTTTCTTTTTGCTAATAACTTTTGAACAAAAAAACACAAACAAAATCAAAATCAAAATTCTTTTTTTCTCTGAATCCTTGGGTAATGCCAAGTCGAATGAACCATCAAAATCAAAAATCGTACGGTTTAGTTTTTTTTTTTCAATAATTAATTGTTTGTAAAACCTACTTTTTTGAACTCCTAGACGGTTTGTCTGATTTTTTACCAAAATTGGCTCAGATCATCTTCAGACCATGCTGGCAAAAAGTTATGGAATGCAAGTTGATTGGACAAGCCGTTCTCGAATAACGCACTAATTAATTCTACGAAAAGCGTGCAAAAATGGATGTGAGGCCATATCTCCGCAACGCTTTGGAGTATTGAGACCAAACTCAAAAAAAGTGTGTGTTAAAAGTGTGTGTTATAAGAAGCATGACCTGAGGCTAGTGGTCAGGAGATATGAAAATCGGCTATTTTTGCTTATAACTTCTCAGTGCTTTGGCCAAAAATCTCAAAACTTGTCCCTTTAGATTCGGAGGAGAATGCCTAGTCGAACCATATCCAATTTTCCCATGTCAGCCATTTTGGGCATCAGCCATTTTGAATTTTGTTATAAAATGCTATATTTTACGAACGCATTGATGTATCGTTACGAAACTCGGTATGTATCTTCAGCACCATGCTCTGACAGTACTCAAAAAGTTTGGTGGCAGCGCCACCTTGTGATCAAAAGTTATAAGGAAATTTAGAAAAATGCTAATAACTTATGAGAAAAATGGCTTATCGTAATGAAAGTGATGTCAAAATATTCCTTGGGTCAGGCCGAGAACATTGATACCAATTATGCCAAAATTGGCTGAACTTCCTGTTCGCCATTTTGATTAATGTAGAAAACCTACTTTGTCGAACTCCTCCTAGACTGTTGGTCGGATTTTCACCAAATTTGACTCGGATCATCTTCAGACCATGCTGACAAAAAGTTATGGATTTCGTGTCGATATTCGAAACCATTTTCATTTTACGCATCAACAAATTTGTGGAAAATATGCCAAAGTGCATCTGAAGCTGTATCTCTGCAAAGATTTGAGATATTTGCACCAAATTTTGTATGTGGCATTATCACCTCACACTGATTACACCACATCAATTTGGTAACAGCGCCACCTATTGGTCAAGAGTAATAAACCATTCATTAACTATCAATTATAAAATGTCCAAAAATGCTAATAACTGTAGATAGCATTAGCCTATTGTAATGAAATTATTCTCAAAATATTCCTTAGGTAATGCTGACAATATAGATACCAATTACGACACAGTTGGTCAATCTTCATGTTCGCCATTTTGGTTTATGTTGAAAACCTACTTTTTCGAACTAGTCTTAGACCATTCGTCCGATTTTCACCAAAATCGAGTCAGATCATCTTCAGACTGTGCTGACAAAAAGTTATGGATTTCATGTTGATAGATGAAACCGTTTTCGTACAGCGCCTCTATAAATTTTTGACTTCATACCAAAATTATTCTGAGACTTTACCTCTGCAAAGCTTTGACATGATGACACCAAACTTTGAGTGTGCCTTTGTCACCTCACACTAAACACACCACATCGATTTGATTACAGCGTCACCTGTTGGTCAAATGTAATAAGCCATTAAATCATATCAGTAGGCGTTCTACATAATTTTTCAGTCATTTTGACTAAAATCATCTGAAAATTGCTTCCTTTTACTTCTTGTTGCAGTTGGTCTGCTGTTCCTGCCATCCTTAGCTCCTCATTTTCCCCTTTGAGTGCTTGGCCCCGTAATTGCTGCTTGCAGCTATATTTTCTCAGTGGTTTTGCCAAGTTTCACACAACTGGTCTCTTTAGATTCGGTGCATCATGCCGAGTCGAACCTTATAAAATTTTCCAAAATCAGCCATTTTGGGTGTTGGCCATTTTGAATTTTGTCAAAAAAATGCTATATTTTATGAACTCATTGACATATCATACCATGCCCTGACAGTACTCCAAAACCTTGTGGTCAGTAGTTATAAAGACATTTAAAAAAAATGCTTTGATACCAATTATGTTAAAATTGGTCAAAATTCCTGTCCGTGATTTTGATTATTGTTGAAAACCTACTTTTTCAAACTCCTCCTAGACCGCTGGTCCGATTATTACCAAATTTGACTTGGATCATCTTCAGGCCATGCTGACAAAAAGTTATGCATTTCGTTTTCATTTAACGCATCAACAAATTTGCTGGAAAAATGCCGAACTGCATCCAAAGCTGTATTTCTGCAAAGCTTTGACATATTTGCACCAAATTTTGTATGTGCCATTGTTACCTCACACGGATTACACCACATCAATTTGACCTATTGGTCAAGAGTAATAAACCATTCATTAACCATTAATTATGAAGTTTCCAAAAATGCTACTAACTGTTGATTGCATTAGCCTACTGTAAAGAAACTGGTCTCAAAATATTCCTTTGGTCATGCTGACAACATGGATACCAATTATACCACATTTGGCCGAACCTCCTGTCCGCCATATTATTTTAGTTGAAAACCTACTTTTTTCGAACTAGCCCTAGACCAGAGGTTTCAAACTCAATTCCTGGAGGGCCGCAGCATTGCAGAGTTTAGCTCCAACCAACTCCAACTCACACCTGCTTGGAAGTTTGTAGTAATCCCTGAAGACCTTGATTAGCTGGATCAGGTGTGTTTGATTAGGGTTGGAGCTAAACTGTGCAGAGCTGTGGCCCTCCAGGAACTGAGTTTGAGACCAGTGCCCTAGACCGTTTGTCTGATTTTCACCAAAATTGGGTCGGATCATCTTCAGACTGTGCTGACAAAAAGTTATAGATTTCATGTTGATAGATGAATAGAGATTTTTGTACAGCGCCGCTACAGATTTTATTCTTGATGCCAAAATGAGATTTTATCTTTGCAAAGATTTGACATAATGACACCAAACTTTTTGTGTCACCTCACACTAAAGACACCACATCAATTTGATAACAGCGCCACCTGTTGGTCAAAAGTGATAAGCCATTAAATCATATTACTAGGAGTTTACATTATTTTTTTTTGTCATTTTGAAGCCATTTTTAAAATGGCTTCCTTTTACTTATTGTTGCAGTTGGTCTGGTGCTCCATGCCATGCTCACCTCCCCTTGGCCCTGTAAATGCTGCTTGCAGCTATATTTAATTTTATTAATATTATGCCAAGAAAAAAAAGTCTGGTAATCAGAGGCTGTAAATCACAGATATTGCTAAATTGGTGGGATGAACAGAAATAGCCTTCACTATGCCTACACACATGCAGGTAGCACGATAATAAGGTAATTTGCATTTTAGTTGCCAATTCTGGAACTATAATGTCTAGAATCAGAGTCCAGCTCTATAAAACGTATTTCTCTTTTTTCATTTCTTTGCATTTCTGTTTTAGTCAGATGTTAATTTTTTACTAATTTACCTAAAGCTACTAAAAGCAGTGTCTAAACTATACTTGACGTTAGGGCTAGGCGATAAGGCAAAAAAAAAAAAGGTTAAAAAAAAACGTAAAAATATAACTTTTATTAACCCTCTAGTTACAGAAAATTATATTCTAGAGTCAAGGTAATTCAAATTCTGAATGACTGAAGATATAACACCAGTAGACTATTATTAAATAGGCCTGTCAATTTAACACGTTAACTTAATTAATTAGTTATGAAAACATAACACAGTTAACACACTGGCCCCACCCCCAGATCTGTACTTCATCTTATATTTCATATATTTGACTGTTGACAAATATGATGCAGGACAACAACTCCACAAAGGCAGTTATGCCCTAACTAAAATTCAAGATATTGGAGCAAAAAATGCCCCTGTATGTGTTTTTGTCTCATATTTATATCATATGATACAAAGGCCTGTTCATAAAGAGAGGCATTTACTTATTTCCAGAATGAATCAGCAATTTGAACGAATCATGAAGTCATTTATCGCCACCTGCTTGCAGATTTAGTTTCTTATTTAGAGTATCATTTCATTTAAAAAAAAGAAATAAAAAAATAATAAGAATACTGAAAACATTAGGATAGTAGAATCTTTCATTTACTCACCCTCATGTCGTTTCGAAACTTTCTTTTGTGAAAAAAAGCTGTTTTGGTTGCCAATTACTTTCATTATATGAACGAAAAGTACTGAGATGTTTCTCAAATTGTCTTCTTTTATGTTCCATAGTTTTAAATGTTTGTGTAATTAATTCTATGTTGAATCAAATTAATTATTTCTTTCTAAAGCTACAATTTGTTATCTCTACTTGATACTTTCTCATTTAACATAAAAATAGCTTTAAATCATCTTTTGTGGGTATTTTCACAAATTTACCACCATGATACAAACACGAAATATCCTACAGTAGTAAAGTAGTAGTTCTTCACAAGTTTTTTATTCGATTGTGCTGCTTTTCCTTTGTCCCCCCCCCCCAAAAAAAAAACGTGGGGCTCAAGTTAAAAGAAGTTCACTCCCATCTCTTTGCATTTTTTTCCTATTCCACTGCCTGTGTCACATCTAACGTTTGGTAATATTTCTATTCAAAATTGTGATTCCTCGATTTCTAAAAAATAAAATTGTGGCAAAACATTCAATTCAAATTAATCAATAAAATCTGAAAATTCACCCAGCCCTACTTGATACATTGGAAACACTTTGAAAAAAGCAACAAATGAAAAATCATCATAACTCTGACACCATATGATCAATTACATTGACAACTGACATGCATTCTCTTGGTTGCAAATGCTAACATATCATTCAAATATGGACACCTGCAGCCAATCAGATTTCCTCTGCTAGTATTATCTTTGACATTGACATAACATTGACGTAAGTATTCAGAGCCTTTGCTATGACACTTAAAATTTAGCTCAGGATCTTTCCCATTTCGCTGGATCATCTCTGAAATGTTTGCACATACTGAATGGGCAAATTTGTTTTGAGGTGATATGGAAAGGCACACACCTGTCAATATAATGAACCAACTATATTCAAAAAGCAAGCTTTGAGGTCAAAGGTACTGCCTGCAGAGCTCAGGGACAGCATTGTGTCAAACAGGGCTACAAAAACATCTGCCTCAGTGAAGCTTCCCAAGAGCACAGTGGCCTCCCGAATTCCTAATGGAATATTTTTGGATCAACCAGAACTCTTCATAGAGATGGTTGCCTGGCCAAACTGAGCAGTAAGGATAGAAAGAGAGGTGAGGTAAGAACCAGATTGAGATACAGATATTATGAGTGGAGAGACTTGCAGAAGGACTTCATTAATCTGAGCTGAAGCCTGTCCTCAGTACATGAAAGCCTTCTTGGATTTTGCAAAAAAAGTACCTAAGGGACTCTGAGACTGTGAGAAACAAGACTGTCTGGTCTCATGAAAAGCAGTTCCATTCATGTCTGGAGGAAATCAGGTGCCGCTCATGCACAATCCCATTGGTGAAGAGTCTTGGTGTCAGCATCATGCTGCAGGGACTGGAGGACGAAAAGAAAACCTGAACAAATCAAAATAGGGAGATATTGTTAATGGTTAAGACCTCAGATTAGACCTACCAATAGGACAATCACCACAGCCTCGGCGACACAAGCGTGATTTAGGGACTATTGTTGAGTGGCCCAGCCAGAGTCCAGACTTAAACCCAATCAAACAGATCTGACGAGATCTGAGAATGGCTGTTCACCAACAGTTCCCATCGAAAGTGACAGATTGAGAGGATTTGCTTAGGAAAATGACAGAAAATCCCAGAATCCAGACATACAAAATCATACCCAAAAAGGCTTGAGGCTGGAATTGCTGCCAAAGTGTGCTTCAACTTAGCGTCTGAATACTTTTGCACATTAAACAATGTGATTACTTCAGTACTCTCTGAATGCAATGTGGTACTATAATATATAAATTCATATTTGTACCAGTAACCCACAGTTGCACAGGTTTTCCTCTGAATCATGGATCATATGCATATGTATCAACTCACAATTAACTGCGTAATGTAATAATTATTAAATTAATAATGTAATGTTCATAATGTCACAATTTTCTCAGCATAATAAAACCGTGTTATCTTACGAGAAATGTATCAAATTATGAACTTAACACAAACATTGTCATATTGTAATGAAATAAAAGTATCCTTTTAAAAGGCCAAAATCTATTTTTTGTAGATGTTGTAATTTACAAGTATTATTTTTATTGTACATTTGTAGTAAATTTTAGAGTACTACTTCAGTGCATGTCGCCAAAGTGCATTGTTGTTCTTCAGCTAATAGATTTTGATTAAACTGAGATTAATATTGTGGGTTATTTATTTTTAGAACTAATTATTACATTTTAAAAGCTGTGATACTTCATATTTAATGATGCTAATATAATGTGTTTTTTTTTCTGGTGAAATTTTCAGGTGGTTTTGGGCATTAGCACCCTGCTGCTCTATGTTCCCACCCCGCTGGCAGCCACACATCAGTCCGGATCAGTGGCACTCCTCACCTTCGCCATCTGGGTCTTGGCTGAGCTGCGAAAGGTGGCCAAGTAAAGTGTGTTCAGAGTTCATGCTATATTAAGGTATATTGTAATAAATTATGCTTTAGGCACATGAGTTTCATCTTATTTTTTTTTTTTTAATGCGTGAGTTTATATGAAGTTCTTACAGACTTGGTACAAAGTGTCATTGTGAAATATGAAACAGTTTAATTTTTTAAAGCCTGTTTGTATATATATGTTTGATTTATGCAAAAAACATTGTTTATACTGTATGACTGCTTATTTCAAGTTAATAAAATTGAGTGTTTTCTGTTGATTTTATAAAGACATACATCTGGAGTTTACTAAGTAAGTGATTTTCAAATAAAACGCATATTATGGTTTTCTGAAACTACTGATAAGCATACTGAAACACAAGAATTGTCTTTTGCAACGATACATTTATAATGATTTTAAATTAATCGTTAAAAAATGTTTACTCTTGCAACAGTTGTTCACTCATCAGATCTGCCATTTTGGGTCATAAGGGTTTTAAATGTTTCTTTTCACACATAACACAGACTTTTGGTTTTATTAGTTATGCAAATTATTACTATTCCTACAGTTTAAGGGTCTGATCATACATCTCCTCACACACGCAGGGAGAGCGGAGAAAAATAATTGCCTCTGGGTCTTAAAGCAACTCAGAACCTTTAGAGGTGAAGTGCAAAGAACACTACACAAGCGAGGTATCACCTCATTATCAATTATTTAACCCTCTGGTGCTCTTCGGTCACTTCTGACCGAAAAATTTTCTGTTTTGAATTTTTAAAAATCACAGCTTAATCGGAATGATATGAAACTCGGTGACTTTTATGCCATTTGGAATGTCAACACAAAAAAAAATTGAGGGCATGATTCAAGCAGGCTAAGTGGTCGTAAAAAAAATAGTCACACTTGTGCTCTTCGGTCTAAAATGACCGACCATAGGAAATGAATGGGAAATCGACAAAAATACAAATATTCAGAGAATTTTTGTGTGTACAATCTACAAATCCTCCACAATGCTGAAAAAAAAGTACACAGCAGTGAAGGGGTGACACTCTAAAACACACCCATTCATAAACACACCCATTCACACACACACGCACACACACACACACACACATTAATATACACACCTCTATTCGGTCACTTTTGACCAAAACATTTTCGGTTTAGAATTTTTCAAAAAATCACAGCTTCATCAGAACAGTATCAAATTCATTGACTTTTATGGCATTTGGAATGTGAACACACATAAAAAATTAGGGCACGATTAAAAAAAACTAATAATAAAATAAAAACTTGTGCTCTTCGGTCTAAAATGACCGACCATTGGAAATGAATGGGAAATTGACAAAAATACAAATATTCAGAGAATTTTTGTGTACAATCTACAAATCCTCCACAATGCTGAAAAAAGTACACAGCAGTGAAGGGGTGACACTCTAAAACACACCCATTCACACACAGACACACACACACACACACACACACACACACACACACACACACACACTAATATACTCACCTCTATTCGGTCACTTTTGACCAAAACATTTTCGGTTTTGAATTTTTTTTAAAAATCACAGCTTCATCAGAACGGTACCAAATTCAGTGACTTTTATGGACACACACAAAAAATGAGGGCACGATTCCAAAAAAAAAAAAAAACTTGTGCTCTTTGGTCAAAAATGACTGACATCAGGAAATGAATGGGAAATCGACAAAAATACAAAAATGTACAGAATTTTTCTGTCTCTTTCTCACACATCCACACACACACACACACACACACACACACACGCACAAATGAACTGAAACACAGCAAATTGAGAAGATGTAAAATAAAAAAAAAATATATGTATAAAAAAATTACATATCCAGAGTGCAAAAGACACACACTCTCTTGCATATACAAAAAATTAACACTTCAAATCATATTTATAACAAAAAAACTATCCCAAACTGGATAAGAAATAGTCTTTGAGATTGTTTAAATGTATGTTCAACTATTCCACCTAATAAAAATGCTGAATCAATTGTCTAAAAACAACTAGGCAATTCACAAGCTGCTTTGTAGAGAACTATACAGGCATCAAGTTACACCTGCCATTACAGATGTTTTTCTCGTTTTTTACCAACAGATGGCGCTAATCTGCCTTCAAAAATTAGTGTTGAATGGCTGAGTCTCTTTCAACCTGAAATACTGCATTCATTAAAAATTAAAAAAAAAAAAAAATAAATAAATTTTTTTATTATTCTCAATGGCAAAAAAATGGATATTAATTACAGCATAAATATTCATTATTACCACAAAACCCTCTCAAAATG
Source organism: Garra rufa (assembly GCF_049309525.1). Lineage (NCBI taxonomy): Eukaryota > Metazoa > Chordata > Actinopteri > Cypriniformes > Cyprinidae > Garra > Garra rufa. The sequence goes on along the minus strand of NC_133363.1, from coordinate 3,628,827 downwards.
CAAAAGAAAAAAGAAAAAATATTATTAAACAAAAATGAATTGGAATGGTTTTACTGAAAAAATTACAGGATGCGTTACAGGTGTCCGGTCACTTCTGACCGCGAAGAGCACACGTGTGACTGCAAAACGAAGAGCACCAGAGGGTATACACACTGTGCCATGTATACTAAGCACAGATTTTTACTGTATATGCTTAATGAGTCATGTCAATGAATACAAAAAAAGTTTCATCACAGTGGGCATAAAAAAGAGATTCCCTTCCGAATGTCTCTGTGTTGTGTATTGGCTGAGTTATAGTCTATTTTAATGACGCATTTCTGAATGAAGATCACAGAGATCAACGCGGCAGACAGCACACCCTTTTTGTTTTCTTTATTTTGCAAAATCACAATGTTTTTTATTTTTGTGAGTATATACAAATAAAAGTAGACCCTTTACAGATTTGATTGATGTACTGCTTTTATCTGTACAATCAGAAATGACAGAGTAACGGAAGTTCCTTTTGGAAACTGCCACAAAACGCGTATACGCGTTTGTCGACCCCAGGGGGTTAATGTCCTAGACAACAGTAAACTGTCATTAGTGTCCTCAGTCTCTTAATCCAGCAAAACATTGCTGAAGATGTTGAGGAAGCTGGGATGTAATAAGTACAAATGGATACAACACAAGATTTAACGTTTAAGTAATAATGCGCCTTAGTAATAAGATATATGACAGATGTCATCAATGAGATAACAGGTAATAGCAGTCATTGGGTGTGAGTTTTGTACTGGAGAAAAACTTGTTTTGCTCTAGAGAGCTTTGAAATGCATGGGTCCTACAAATGCATGCAAGTTTGGGAGGTGGTCAATAAGGACAGATGACTGAAGTATTGTTCCACCAGGAAAAACGCAGTGGTGGTCCAAAGACAAAGCATTATGCAAAGTCTTTTGATATTTTGAAAATCCTGACAGAGCACGTTTTCATTGACCTTGTAACCACCTTGGCTGTGAGAGTGAAACCCGGAGGATACATGGAGGCATTACTCAGATATGAGACCATACTCAGCGGGTTTTTCTTTAAATATTTGTTCAGATTAAACCACTGTCAAAGTACCTTAAAACGAATGGCATTGGCTTTGCTAACTGTTTAACGCATGGTTATGGGAACTGAAGACAACTTGAAAAGGTTCACCTGAGATGTTGAAGGTGTTATAAAAGATACATTTGCGTAATTTTCTACGGGAGCAGGATGATTATGACTTGTAAGGTCCAAATTGCCCTCCCCCCAGCGTGGAGCCAGGCCCAATGGGCTGCTCTACTCTATTTCCTCCCCTTTGCTTGATAACACCTACCCTGGCCAGAATAAGAGAACAGAGCCTGATTCTGATTTTGATTGCAACCTGGTGGCCCAAAGCACCACAGCTGGCAGAGATCACTCCTCTTCTGTATGCCCAGCTATGGCCATTCACATTATCTGTGGACCTCCCCAAGTGAACGGGGAAATCTTCCACCCTCACCCAGACACCCTCTAGGCCTGGCCTATATGAAGGCAAACTTCAGCACATTAACCTCTCATGTTATTGCCACTATTCAGAATGGTAGGTCTTCTTCTACACGGTCCCAATATGATTTTAAGTGCCGTGTATTTGAGGAGTAGTGCAAGGGCACTGGCTGACATTTTGGGCTCTTTCTGAGACTTTATGAATTGTGGAAAATCCTTTTCTAATATTAAGGTCTACTTATCAGCTATCGCTGCATGTGATGTTGGGTTTTGACCGCACTATAGTGGGGCAAAACACCCCCTTATTCGTAGATGTATGAAAGTTGCTCGCCATTCCCTTCCAGACATTAGAAGAGCAGTTTCAGAATGAAGAGCATCAGAGCATTTTCATTCCAAATCAGAGTCAGCCTCTATTCTCTCACCCAGGCCAGGGTAGGTGTTATGAAGCAAGATGCTACATCTTCCAGAAGCTTTAAAGCCTCAGAGCACACTCTACTATGGGTATAGCTGCCTCTTGGGCTCTATTTAAGGGTTTTTACTTGCAGGACATCTGTGCCACCGCAAGCTGAGCCTCTCCCTTTAAATCTTTCAGATACTAATGGCTGGATGCTACCAAGATCTCAATAGTTCATTCTGTCATGGGGGTGGGTTCTTTGTAGTTTGTTCTTCGATCTTTTAGGGCCTCACTGTGAGTTTGTTGGGCAATCACAAAGCTGCCCATATTTCCCAATCTTCTATAGGTGGATCTTGAACATGAGGTGATGAAAGAGAACAATAGGTTACTGTTCATAACCCAAGTTCTCTGAACCATTGAGTGGAGAGTTCCACCAAGTTTGCTGCTTGCTGCATGAGAAGTGAATATGCTCACTAAGGAAAGGTAACCTTTATGCATTAGGTAAAGGCAATGTTTCTCTACCCTGGTCCTGGTCTCCCCTGACATTGCACATTTCGTATGTCTCTCTTATCTGACACACCCAGTTCAGGTCCTGGAGTTTCTTTTAATGAGTTGATGAGTTGAATCAGGTGTGTTGAATCAGGCTCATCCCTATGTCCTAATTCCTTCAAATGGTTTACCCTCTGGAGTGAGAACTTTAAAGCAGGGGTGCCCAACCCTGTTCCTGGAGATCTACTATCCTGCCAAGTTCAGCTCCAACCCTGAAGAATCACACCTGAACCAGCTAATTAATCTCTTAAGTAGCCCTTGATAATTACAGACAGCTGTATTGGAGCAGGGCTGGAACAAAAATCTGCAGGTAGGTAGATCTCCAGGAGCAGGGTTGAGCAGCCCTGCTTTAAAGGGTTGAAGGGTGTAGGGGACCAAACAACTGTTTCTTGAAGTGCCCTTCTGCGTCACCATCCCGTCATCATCATCATGCAAAGGATCATGGGATCATGGGAGGATTCATTCCGAAGGGCCTTTTAAAGTGGCTAGTTTTGAGCACTTCGGTTTGGAACGACTCTTCAATATGGCAGCCATGATTGTTTTCACTCGGAAGTGCCCCTCTGAGAGCGATATATTCCGTTTGAAACGCACTGAAAATGTCCAGTGTGGTGGGGCACCCAGGACCAGGACTGAAAAACACTGGGTTAAGGGCAATCTTTTACTTGGGATTGGGCACACCCTCCTGTCTATCAAGCCAGACTTGGTGCATTTGGATGCTTCTGTAGAGGTCAGGTATGAATGTGATTGCTGTAGGTGGTTATCTCCACTCAGTGTTATCATTTCTGGTAACATATGCCCTCAATATATTTACATGAAAGAACTCTCTTCTATGAGTACAATAAATATTTCTCTGCCAAAGATAAAACTGCTTTATGAAAAAGAAATAAAACCATCAACCCTAGTTAATGTTTCCAGGAAGGGAGCCGAGAAACCACCCTAACTGCTGCTTTGTCAATTAATGATGGGTCTTGTCTAAGGTTTTCGAGCAGGGTTATCCTGGTTGCCTAATTATTCTTAAAAATCTGCAAAGCTTTTTGCTTTAAAGGAGCCTGGAATAGTCAATTCCTTGTTAGAAAAGGTTGAGAAAGGATTTATGATTTGGCTATTTGATAAATCTCTCTTTTCAGATTATCTTAATAAATCCATATGGAGTGCTACTCTTAAATATTCAGGGAAAAAACACTTAATTATTGACCTATCTTCCCCTAATAATGACGCTACTTAAAGTATTGACAGTCTTATTCCTTTAACTCCCTTCTCTCTGTTTTATGCTACCATTGACAACACAATTAAATTCATTAAACAAGCAGCTAGGGCTGCATGACTTGCAAAGGCATTTATCTCAGATGCCTTTAAAGTCATGGCTTTACATCTATCACAGTGGCATTTATTTGGCATTAAGTGGTGTAATAAATTGTGTTTTTCAGTTAGTTATTTCCATACAATAGTCTAGAAAAACGATTTTTTTTATGCGATACTGAGGCAACTGTAAAAATCAATAGGGTGCTCCTCAGTTTCGTTAATAAACAGTTTTGTTAGGCACCTTACTTATCTCCTCGGTAACTTAAAATTTCTGGTACATTCCAGGCTTAAACAACCAAATTGCTGATTCTTTGTCTCAGTTTCAGAAATTTCACCTCCTTTGAAATTCACCAACTTCTCGTCAGTCGACGAGAGCCACGGTGTGCTGGGCAGTGCCATCCAGCCTGGTCTGTCCCCCTTTCAGCCAAACTGTACCAGACTAGAAATGACCCTTCAATCCTATTTGCACTCTGCAGCTTACTGCATGCGTAGTGGTCTAGCCAAATCTACATCAAAAATGTATGACTGCTTCATCTCACTTAAGTTCTTTCTGTGGCAATTTGTCCGTAGCTGTACTGCCTGTTGATGTATCATATGTTAGTTCTTTTATAGTCCACTGTTTTCAATGTAGCCTTCAACAGCATCCAATTCCACCTGCGCTGCCTGGATCCATCCACCTTCCAGCCTCCCTGGAAAAACCATTCATCTTGTGCTTAACCTCAAGGCAATGATCAGCGTCTCCCTTTCTCACTCCCACTCTTGCAAAAGTTAATATCACCAAAGAAGGGTGCTTTGGGCCTTCTGATCTGTTACTAGAATCTGTTTTGCTCATGGGTTTCTACGGTTTTCTCAGAGGTGGCAAATTTTCCACATGCACAGATTCTTTTTAATCTATCCCATGACCTTACAATTTCTGATTCTCACCACTTTACCGTATTTCTAAAGCATTCTAAAACTGATACGAACAAGGAAGGAACAGTCATTTTTATCTCTGAAACTAACTCTGCGTCATCTTTGTTGGCCTACTTTAGAAGCCGTCCACAAGCTGGTCGGCAGAACCCAGTATTTTCCACGGAGGAGGGAAAGCATGTGTCCCGAGCCTGGTTTGTCTCCTCTCTCTCTGCCTACTCTGCAAATGCTGTGTGCTTCACACAGAGCTACACTACAACTGCAGCTTCCTCCCCTCCACTCTACACTGAAGGCCATGGGGCAATGGTCTTCATTCGCATTCGCATTTGAATGTAACGTTGAGTGCAGCTCCCTGATCCATGGATGTTAGATGTAATACTTAGACAGGGTGATGGTGGGTCTCTAGAGAATGGAGGAAAACATCCAAAACACTGCACAGCCGGGTCACAGAAACTGTGTGCTGTTTGTGTGCAAGTAAAACAAATTAACAGTCCAGAGTAATTGGCCAACAATTTCTGGTTCGCAGAATGTTCTCAGAATGTTAGTTTTTGGTTTGTACAATGTTATTCTAACGTTCCCAGGACATTAGTTTTTGGTTTTAAGAACATTATTCTAATATTCCCTTAACATTATTATAATGTTCCCAGAACATTAGTTTTTTGTTCCCAGAATGTTATTTCATTAAGGTTTGTTTTTGGTTAGCCAGGAAAGTTTTCTTAACGGAAACAACACATTAGTTTTTGGTTTGTATAACGTTACTATAACAGTATTTTAACATTCCCTTAACTTTATTATAACGTTTTATCCTTAACCTCTTAACTCCAACATGATCACTCCACTGTATGTCAGTAATCATTCATTTATCTAGCCTATTGTTCAATTAATAAAAAAAATCTGAGCACATCAACCATCACACGTAAGATTAATGCAATTAAATCTGTCCATTACAGAGTACTCTGTATGTAAATTTTACATTTCTTCAGCACCAGTTTAAAAATGACTTTAACACTATTACTTTAACATAAAATATGACAGGCTATTTATTCACAGATATAAATGACTGTTAATTCTCAAATTAAGGCAACGTTATTTTATGGTTGCAAAAAATAAATAAAAATAAATAAATAAATAAAAACATCTGGAAACATTCACTATCGTTCTGAGAAGTTATTTTATGGTTGCAAAAATTAAATTAATAAAAACAGAAAACGTTCTCTCTAGTTTTTTTTTTTTTTACGTTATTTACTGATAACCACCAGGGGCGGACTGGGACAAAATTTCAGGCCGGGAAATCTCACACTCATCTCACATCTCTACATCTTGAATATATCTTTAGTAAAATCCTAATACTGAAATTTTTTTTGCATTTTCATGGGTCATGTTTTGTCTTTAGGAAAATTAACCATGGTTTAATTGGCCTATGGTGAAAGTATAGTAGTAACCATGTTTTTTTTTTTTTTAGTTTTTATTTTTTTATTACAATTTGTATAACCAGAGTTTTACTACAAATACCATAAAGTGTAGCAAAACTTTTGTTAATTTATAGTTTAACTATAGTTGCAATGGTTTTTGGTTTTTAGTGAAAACATGGTTAATTTTTGTAAGGGTTGTATTGTTGTTAGCCTTAGCTCCCTCTAAACGTGTTATAAAACAATGTGAATATTTGTAGGCTAAGTTCCTACTCTTTACAAGTTACGCTATTTTGTTAATTTTGCAGCAAACTGACTACTATTGATAATATTTGCAAGCAGTTTAATGCTTAACTAAATAAACAAAACAAATAGTAAATAGTCTATTTACAGATGTATCTGACCTGTAAATGAAGTACTGAACAGGACCAGGGCTGCGTTCTCCGATAACGTTGTCTCTTAGCGTGCTACGAAGACTCACAAGGTACACCTTAACTACAGGTATACCTTTCCTACGTGTGTTCTCCAAACTATACCTTAGGATGTTGCTTAAGGTAAACCTTCTTAAGTGCGACCTTAGCAGGTGCTGTCCATGGTGGAGGTGCTGAATAGGTTGATATCGATGCCTCGGTGATCGATTGTGCGCTCTTTCCTTCACAGCGGTATAGGTAAAGTATTGAGAAAACAATGGTTTTTTTTTTTCATAAAGAAGCGTTTTAGAAATAGTACAAACTGCATTTATCGGGGCTCAGTGAAATATGTACATGCAGAAATGCATGTGTATGTGTTTCTACTTATTCTCATCATTTTGCGTACGAATAACATGACTTTGCAATAGAGTGTAATGCATAAGCCAAAGTCCAATTTTGCGTGCATATGATACGCCAATGCTTTCCATTAACTTCAATGGAGAGAGGATGCGTACAAATACCACGCATCATCTTTTATATATATATATCGTGTGTGTGTAATTAAACTGCGATGTAAAAAAGCTTTTTGCGTAGTGGTGGCCACTAGCAGTATGAACCGTCAGCAGTGATAAGGTATAGCTAAGAGCGCTCCAGACCAACCTTACGAACGTATGACTTACAGAAGGTATACTTAACTAAGAAGGCTTCGGAAAACACGTAATAACGATAAGGTACTTTTTAAGGTACAACTTAAGAATGACGTAGTGTTAAGGTGGCTGCGTTCTCCGATAACGTTGTCTCTTAGCGCGCTACGAAGACTCAAAAGGTACACCTTAACTACAGGTATACCTTTCCTACGTGTGTTCTCCGAACTATACCTTAGGATATTGCTTAAGGTAAACCTTCTTAAGTGCGACCTTAGCAGGTGCTGTCCATAGTGGAGGTGCTGAATAGGTTGATATCGATGCCTCGATGATCGATTGTGCGCTCTTTCCTTCACAGCGGTATAGGTAAAGTATTGAGAAAACAATGTTTTTTATAGAGAAGCGTTTTAGAAATAGTACAAACTGCATTTATCGGGGCTCATTGAAATATGTACATGCAGAAATAACTATGTGTTTATAATTTAGCAAGTGTGCAATCCCACACCCTCACGGCTATAAGTCTGTTAAAGTTCTCCACAACATATGCTGATTACCCACCAGCCGTATCACATTATTGGCGTAAATAGCAACATTGAGGTCTTACTCAGCCCATATCCATCCCAACCTATTCTCATCATATTGCGTATGTTGGGGAAAAATTCATTAGGGGTGATTTTAATGCTTATGTGATATACATTTTGGAATGTACGAGAGAATGGGAAAACAACTGAGAACTCTCTGATCAAACTCCTCTGTAAGGGGGCCTCCGAAGCTGTAGGGAGTGACCGAAGGATTTAGGGCTTCACGACGCCATAGGGTGACCACAGAGGTCAAGGGAGGCCTAAAATACAGGTAAAGGATGTCTAGAAGGGATGTTTTCCTATCTTAT